>NW_023634499.1:0-1198 GCF_014905685.2 Nematolebias whitei | reverse complement strand
GGGCGCCTCAGAAGAGATGAAGAAGTGTGCAGTGCTTTGCCTCACAGAAACGTGGATTACAAGCGAAACGCCGGACTCAGTCTTCCAGCTGGATGACAGACTTTTTTTTTCGAGCGGACCGCTGCAGCGAGCTAACGGGGAAATCACGGGGGGGCGGAGTGTGCATTTACGTGAGTAAAAGTTGGTCCACGAACTCTACTGTTGTAAATAGCTCATGCTCGAAGGCTTTGGAGCAAATAACAGTGAAATGTCGGCCACATTATCTACCCCGAGAGTTCACAGTGACTTTTATCACAGTTGTTTACATTCCTCCGGACGCTAATGCTAATGAATCACTACAGGAGCTTCATGATATCATCAGCTCGCTGCAGAACAAACACCCCGAGGCTCTTTACATTGTAGCCGGAGACTTTAACCACGTGAATCTAAAGGACTGTCTCCCAAGCTTTAATCAGCATGTGACGATTCCGACGCGTGGAGACCGCACGCTGGACCGTGTTTACACGAACGTAAAAGATGCATACAAAGCCGAACCCCGCCCCCACCTAGGACTGTCAGACCACATCTCAATCTTCCTGGCTCCTGCTTACATGCCCCCGCTGAGACGCTCCAGACCGGTTCAAAAGAAAGTTAAATGTTGGAGCCAGGACAGTGGACCCATACTGAGAGATTGTTTTGATCGAACAGACTGGCAGGTTTTCAGAGAAGCTGCTGAAAATGGAGGTTCGCTTGATCTTGACCAATACACATCCTCAGTACTGGGTTACATTAGTACATGTACTGACACAGTCTCCACTATCAGAAATGTTAAAAGCTACCCAAACAGAAAACCTTGGCTGAATGCAGAGGTGCGTACCCTGCTGGAAGCCAGGAACACTGCCTTCAGGTCTGGAAACTCAGAGAAGCTGAGTAGGACAAGAAAAGAGCTGGTTGCTGGTATTAAGAGGGCCAAGGCCACATATGCAAAGAGGATCGAGGGTCAATTCATCTCACAAGACCCTCGGAGCATGTGGAGGGGCATTAAGTGCATAACAAATTATAAAGGAAGGAGTGAACAATGTCCCAAAGACCCATCTCTGCCTGATGCCCTCAACAAGTTCTATGCACGCTTTGAAGACCCAAACAGACCACCCAGCACCAGACTCACCTCACCACCGGATGAAGAGCATCTCAGCGTGACCTCAGCAGAAGTAAGGAG
>NW_023634498.1:0-1198 GCF_014905685.2 Nematolebias whitei | reverse complement strand
CTCACCACAGTCCTGTTTGCTCTCTCAACCTGGCCTGAAGCCTGTGGATGGTAGCCAATATGGAAGTTGGCTTTGACGCCTAGCGTCTTCTACAGTTCCTTCATTACTTCACCTGTGAAGTGTGTACCTTGGTCCGAGTTCACCCTGAGGGGAAGTCCAAACCTTGAAAATACATGATTCATTAATAACATAGCAGTGGTTTGTGCTGTGTCATTAGGGGCTGGTAGACATTCTACCCATTTGGTAAATGCGCAGGTTACCGTGAGAAAATATTTATTTCCTCTAGAGGTCTTAGTGAGTGGTCCGACCCAGTCAATCTGGAGGTCCGACCATGGAAATGCAATGCCTCTACTATGCAGTGGTGCTCTGTGGAGTGGTCTGGATGGCTGAAACTGGCCACAGACCAGGCACCCCTTTATGTAGTCTTTGACATCCTTTTTCATTCCAGGCCAATAAGCAATCTGCTTTAATGCTTTCAGCGTGGCATTGTCACCCTTATGTCCTGCGGACGGAAGGTCATGTACATGGACTAACATCACCCCCCTGTGGTCATGGGGGACCACGAACATAGGTGAGGACGTCCGTCCATGAGCAAAAGTTAGGATGCCTTTAAGTAGTTTTAGCTGTTTGCGCAGCTGAAAGAGGACTTTGAGGTCTGGATTGGAATCCAGCTCGTCTTTCGATGGAGTGTATTTGTCTGGGTCAGTCAGATACAGCATCATCGAGTTAATTGCAGGATCCAACTTCTGAAGTTGGATGATGTCTGGGTCAGTCAGCATCGGGCGTACAGAAACTGTGCTATCAGCAGGTTTAGCTGCAGCTTGTGCACGTGTGACTGCCATTACCTCAGTTGTAGCTTGTGACGACTGAGTGTTGAGTAGCCAGGAGGGGTCAAAGGACCACGTGGGTCCGTCAACGGCTCCTTCCTTGGCTAGGGAGTCTGCAAGGTCATTGTAGTGCTTGTCATCGCCTGGGACTCTGGAGTGTCCTGGAACTTTCTTCCAGAAGATCTGTAGATCATGTGATGTCACTAAGTGATCACATGTCATGAAAAGCTCTTTGTGTTTTACCACCTTTTTGTTGCTTGTGAGAAAACCGTTCTGTTTCCACAGAGCGAGATGACACAAGAAACTGAGTCGAGCATAGTTAGAGTCAGTGCAGATGACTAGCGTCTGGATGGAGCGTTCCACCGCCATCC
>NW_023634497.1:0-1198 GCF_014905685.2 Nematolebias whitei | reverse complement strand
CGGATCGTTTTTCCAGCTAGCGTCTTAGCATTTAGCATAAACATTCCAGTCAACTTTTCGTCTTTTAAACTGTCAAAATGTACCATTTTCTGTTAAAAATGTAACGAATCAACTCTCAAAGCTGCACTGAGACTGCGCTCAGGATTTAAAACGTCTCTCTATCTATTTAAAACACTCGTTCGAACTTATCAGAACCGAGCCGGACCAGAACCGGGTCTGCAGAACCTCCGTCCGTTTAAACAGAATCCATGTTTTTCACAGCTCTTCAGCCAGTGGCCGCATCTTCAGTTCAATCCAAGGGAACCCCTCTGTATGCTGATCAATCAACACCTCCAATCGTTGTGGATTTACCGTTGTGGATTATATGACTTTTTCCAATGGATTACAGACTCTGTTTCCAAGGGGTTAAAGCATTGCTACAATGGAATTACCAACAACATTATTTTATTTATTTTTATTTATTTATTTCATTCATTTCAGTTCCATTAAAAAAACACACAAATACAATTTAGATAATTTAAAAAAATAAACATAAAATGAAAGGAAGCAGAAGAAGAAAAAAATTCTTATCAAATCTGCTCCTACTTTAACAGATCAATTTAACTATCAATTCAAACAAAAAGTCAATCACAATATTGCAACAACGTAGATAACTCAAACAGATTTTACATTTAAAATAATTAGACAAACAGTTGTTTATATTTTTCCAACAAAATAGTTTTTATCTTTTTCTTAAATGTAAAAATTGACCTCCATTTTTGCATCATCCTCCAAATTATTTCATAAACCTATTCCATGTATGGTCGTAGAGCGTCCCTTCAAACTGGTTCTGTACTTAGGTTTTACAAAGATCTCTGATCCCTTTAGATTATAACCACTCGTCCTTTTTACAAAATATGTTTGAATGTTTGATGGCAGCAAACAATTATGGGCCTTAAACATAAGTAAAAGAATATTATAATCCACCAAATCATAAAACTTAAGTAATTTCAATTGACTAAACAGAACATTAGAAGGATGACAATAACTCTTTCTTGTTATAATTCTTACTGCTCTTTTTTGCAGAATAAATATAGGCCTTGTTGTGGATTTACATGCTGTACCCCAAACATTGGCACAATAAGTAAAATGTGGGACTACAATTGTATTATAAAGTAAATGTAAAGCTTCATTATTTAACAAGTCCCTTACTCTATAT
>NW_023634496.1:0-1198 GCF_014905685.2 Nematolebias whitei | reverse complement strand
GAACCGGAAGTGACCCTTTTTAAAAGGTGCACCACTTCCTAGTTCAAAAGTACGGCGAGAGGTTTCCAGCTCCAGTCGAAGTTCTGGAGAGCTCAGTAGTTCTGAGAAGTTCTCGGCAGTTCTGGGAAGAACGCTGAGGAGAACGCTGAGAGAATGCTGTGAGTTGGTTCCGAGGCAGTTCCAGAGTTCAGAAGGCTGGAATTCAGGATGCTGGAGGAAGAAAACAAGCTGAACGAGAGAAGATCAGGGAATTATGAAATGTCTGTTCTGGATCATCTCACGACTCCTGAGGTTTAGCTGTTCTTACGGAGACGCTGGAAGAGTTGAAAGGAAAGCTCTACACCAACGCTGAAACTATCATCTGCAAAGGTAAAGAGTGGATCTCAACCAAAGTGTACCCTTGGGTTAAGCTGGTCCAAAGGAGCGTGTTGTTCTGGTTATAATAGACAAATTCCCTCACCCATCTCTCTCAAGATAAAATTCATTTTCCATCTTTAAACTCTTCTATCTGCTAGAAATCATTCCAGATATTTTTCATAAATGTCTGTGGTGAAGCAACGGAAAATCATGGCCGTATGGATTTCCTGATTGTAAAGCTGATTAATTATGTTGTTATTTTCATGTTTGACAAATTAATGTAACTGTGTGATGTTAAAATTTTGATTCTGAAAATAAATGACCACGTTCATTTGATGGGTCAAAGAAAATTAACGTCTCACGTTACGTTTTTAATTATTCAATGCACGATATTATCCAGTCCAGAAAAATGAAAGAATCTGTTTAATTTATGAATATATACAGCATATGTTCATCTACAAACCAACAGGGGTGTGGTTTTAGTGACGTAAGAGGTTACTACAAGTCAAGGAGACAGAGTAGATTGTTTTAAGAACAGACAGAAAGATGTTTTGAAGAAACAGAGACATTTAGGAGCCTGTCACGATCCTCGAGGTTGGAACCCAATTGCAGAGAGATGAGTGAGGCAGAAGTTCAAAAACCAAAACAATTTATTTTTTTAACAACAAAACAAAAGGCTGTCGGTGCAGCAAAACTTACTTTTGGCAGATTGGATCAGAAATAATGCAGAGCAGATCATCAGGGGGGCAGAAACCAGACAAGGCAGAAGAGGATTGTGATGTCTGTGAACATAGAACAATCACCGGACAAGGAGTGAAGGAAAGAAAGGCTTTTTATGTGA
>NW_023634495.1:0-1199 GCF_014905685.2 Nematolebias whitei | reverse complement strand
CCAGCTATTCGAATAAGGAGAATTAAAAACTTTTCAGATTGTTTTTTCCCCCCCCCCCAAGCCATAAGGTTAAACTTTAAGTAGAAAAGTGCTGGTTTAAAAAAACAATCTGAAAAGTTTTTAATTCTCCTTATTCGAATAGCTGGTATTCATTAAGCGTTCACAACTCGCAGCTACGATTAGGAAAAAGAACTAAGAAGCCATGATGTGTAACTAAAAACCACTGACTCATCCAGTCACTGCAGTGGTGCATTAAAACTACCTGAATGTTTGGCATTAAAAATGACATTTCTACTTTTACTATAGGGCAGTTTCCAATTACTGCTGTTACAAACTGCACGTATGTCGGTAAAAACAAAACTAAGGTTTTCTGAAGGATATAAATGTTTAAGTGCAGACAAGGGGGATTTAATAAAAAAAAAAAACTTCTCTCTATCAGGGGCTAATTTAGTTGTTTGGCTTCCTGAGCCAGAAAAAGCAGCTGACAGGGTTTTCCTTGAAGAGATGGTTTTTCTTCTGATCCAGGCCCTGATCTGCCCTCTGCACTCACTCTGAGCTGAAAAATAGTATGTTGACAAAAAAAAAATCTTGCCCCAGGTCAAAGTTCTCATCTACTTCCTGCAGGCTGGGTTGAGCTGAGCTGGGAACTAAAAAGCTGATTCTGTGGTCAAGATTTGGAGTCTTTGTTCATTCCCCCCACCCCCCCCCCCCCCCCCCCCACCCCCATCAGTGTCTGTTGACATCACCAGTCTGAGTGAGACACAAAGAACATTTACACTTGTCCAAATCCAAAGTCTTGTTTTGCTCCATTAAAAAAGTTGGAGTGAAAAATAAAAAGCAGATCTTTCAGGAAGTCGTTCAAAAAGTTACACATCTTTTTTACAATCCTGCAAGCTTAAAAATCTGTAAAACTTTAAAGAGAGTTCAGATTTTTTTTTTTTTTTGAAGAGGTCGTCTGGGTAAGGTTAAGAACGGAGAATATTGTATTACAAATCTATGATAATCCTTTTTTTTTGCTTGTTGTACGATTACAAATTTACAGATGCAACGTGTTTTCTTATTTATCACAGAACCATGCGTCAAAGTTTACAAAGGAAATTTTATTTTAAATCATTTTAAATTGATAAAAAACTGAAATACACATAATTTGATTTATTTGGTGAAAAGAGGACATTGTGCTAAAATTACCATTTGAAACT
>NW_023634494.1:968-1199 GCF_014905685.2 Nematolebias whitei | reverse complement strand
CAATCATCTCCTTTGTCTTCTTCACATTGATGTGAAGGTTATTCTCTGCACCAGCTCTCCAGGTGTTCCACCTCTTGCCTGTAGCTGGACTCATCATTGTTTGTGATGCATCCCACCACCGCTGTATCATCTGCAAACTTTACAATGTGACAGCCTGGATGGGTAGCTGCACAATCATATGTGTGCGGAGTAAACAGGAGGGGGCTCAACACACATCCCTGAGGAGAGCCA
>NW_023634494.1:0-868 GCF_014905685.2 Nematolebias whitei | reverse complement strand
TTACAATGTGACAGCCTGGATGGGTAGCTGCACAATCATATGTGAGCAGAGTAAACAGAAGGGGGCTCAACACACATCCCTGAGGAGAGCCAGTGCTGAGGGTTATGGTGGAGGAGGAGAGGTTGTGGATCCTCACTAACTGTGGTCTGTTTGTTAAAAAGTCTAGTACCCAGTTGCAGATGGAGGGGCTTAGTCCTAGTGTGGATAGTTTGTCCATCAGGGTTTGGGGGATCATGGTGTTGAAGGCGGATGTGAAGTCCACAAAGAGCATACGGACGTAAGAGTTTTTCTGCTCCAGGTGGTTGAGCGCAGTGTGGACCACAGAGGAGATGGCATCCTCTGTTGATCGGTTCTCACGGTATGCATACTGATGAGGGTCCTCGTTGATGTTGATGGTTGTTTTGATGTGAGTCATGACCAGTTTTTCGAAGCATTTAGCGACTATCGGGGTGAGGGCCACTGGCCGATAGTCATTCAGACCAGTCACTGTAGAGCTTTTTGGGACTGGGATGATGGTGGCAGTCTTCAGGCAGGTGGGAACTGTCTCCAGGGTAAGTGAGGTGTTAAAGATGTCTGCCAGCACCTCACAGAGCTGATCAGCACATTCCTTCAACACTTTTCCGGGGATGTTGTCTGGGCCAGTTGCTTTGTGCGGATTAATCCTCCTGAAGGTACTCCTTACTTCTGCTGAGGTCACGCTGAGATGCTCTTCATCCGGTGGCGAGGTGAGTCTGGTGCTGGGTGGTCTGTTCGGGTCTTCAAAGCGTGCATAGAACTTGTTGAGGGCATCAGGCAGAGATGGGTCTTTGGGACATTGTTCACTCCTTCCTTTATAATCTGTTATGCACTTAATGCCCCTCCACATGCT
>NW_023634493.1:0-1199 GCF_014905685.2 Nematolebias whitei | reverse complement strand
CCACACCCATTATCACAAATATCAAAAATAGTAAAACACCCAGACATAATCCTTAATGATTGATTATTTGTGATTTATAGATAAACTAAGTACTGCTTATGAAGGTAAATCATGGATGTATTCCTTTATGAGGTATTTGTATGTATGTATATGGATATAATGTGCATTTACGTGAGTAAGAGTTGGTCCACGAACTGTACTGTTGTAAATAGCTCATGCTCAAAGGCTTTGGAGCAAATAACAGTGAAATGTCGGCCACATTATCTACCCCGAGTGTTCACAGTGACTTTTATCACAGTTGTTTACATTCCTCCGGATGCTAATGCTAATGAATCACTGCAGGAGCTTCATGATATCATCAGCTCGCTGCAGAGCAAACACCCCAAGGCTCTTTACGTGGTAGCCGGAGACTTTAACCACGTGAATCTAAAGGACTGTCTCCCAAGCTTTAATCAGCATGTGACAATTCCGACACGTGGAGACCGCACGCTGGACCGTGTTTACACGAACGTAAAAAATGCATACAAAGCCAAACCCCGCCCCCACCTAGGACTGTCAGACCACATCTCAATCTTCCTGGCTCTTGCTTACATGCCCCCGCTGAGACGCTCCAGACCGGTACAAAAGAAAGTTAAATGTTGGAGCCAGGACAGTGGCCCCATACTGAGAGATTGTTTTGATCGAACAGACTGGCAGGTTTTCAGAGAAGCTGCTGAAAATGGAGGTTCGCTTGATCTTGACCAATACACATCCTCAGTTCTGGGTTACATTAGTACATGTACTGACACCGTCTCCACTATCAGAAATGTTAAAAGCTACCCAAACAGAAAACCTTGGCTGAATGCAGAGGTGCGTACCCTGCTGGAAGCCAGGAACACTGCCTTCAGGTCTGGAAACTCAGAGGAGCTGAGTAGGACAAGAAAAGAGCTGGTTGCTGGTATTAAGAGGGCCAAGGCCACATATGCAAAGAGGATCGAGGGTCAATTCATCTCACAAGACCCTCGGAGCATGTGGAGGGGCATTAAGTGCATAACAGATTATAAAGGAAGGAGTGAACAATGCCCCAAAGACCCATCTCTGCCTGATGCCCTCAACAAGTTCTATGCACGCTTTGAAGACCCGAACAGACCACCCAGCACCAGACTCACCTCACCACCGGATGAAGAGCATCTCAGCGTGACCTCAGCAGAAGTAAGGAG
>NW_023634492.1:0-1199 GCF_014905685.2 Nematolebias whitei | reverse complement strand
TCTCATAACACCTGAGCAGTGCCACAGACTGATCCACTCCATGCCACGCCGCACTGCTGCAGTAATCCAGGCAAAAGGAGCCCCATCGAAGTATTGAGTGCTGCACATGCCAATACTTTTCATGTTCATACTTCTCAGTTGGCCAGTTGGTTCAGTCTGGTAGACAACTGCTTTTAGATTTTTGGTTTGTGGGTTCCAATCTTACCACTAAACCCCTTTTGGTTAAAATGGCACAACTGAAAAGATGAATGCATTATGAGAAATGCTTTGAGTGTGGAAGGTGCTGGTGGTTCAGTCTGGTAGACAGCTGCTTTTAGATCGGAGGTTTGTGGGTTCAAATCTTACCACTCATACTTTTAAAGTCAAATCAGATAAATGGGCCCGGAGAAATCTTCAAAGTGCGACAGGTGCTCCTGGTTCTATGGGGTAGACATCTGTCTTTAGATCTGAGGTTTGCTGGTTCAAATCTTACCACCAAACCCCTTTTGGTTAAAATGGCACAACTGAAAAGATGAATGCATTATGAGAAATGCTTTGAGCGTGGAAGGTGCTGGTGGTTCAGTCTGGTAGACAGCTGCTCTCAAATCTCAAGGTTGTCGGTTCAAATCTTAGTACCGAACCACTTTTGGTCAAATTGGCACAACTGAAAGATAAATGCACCCGGAGAAACAATCTTTGTGTCAGGTGTTGATGGTTCAGTGTGGTAGACAGCTGCATTTAGATCTGAGGTTTGTTGGTTCAAATCTTACCACTCATACAGTTTTAAAGTCAAATCAGATAAATGCGCCCGGAGAAATGCTCAAAGTGTGACAGATGCTCCTGGTTCAATGGGGTAGACAGCTGTCTTTAGATCTGAGGTTTGCTGGTTCAAATCTTGCCACTGAAATATTTTTATTCAAATTGGCATAAATAAAAAGATAAATGTGCCTGGAGAAATGTATATAGTCTAAAAAGAGTTAGTGGCTCTGTTAGGTAGACATCTGCTTTTAAATTTTAGGGTTGAGAGTTCAAATCTTACTACTGCACCACTTTTAGTGAAATTGGCAAAATTGAAAGGATAAATGCGCTCAGAGAAACGCTCAAAGAGTGACAGGTGCTCGTGGTTCAGTGAGGTAGACAGCTGTCTTTGGGTCTGAGGTTTGCTGGTTCAAATCTTACCACTCATTCACTTTTTATAGTCAAATCAGCAAAAATATAAA
>NW_023634491.1:0-1199 GCF_014905685.2 Nematolebias whitei | reverse complement strand
TGTTATTTAGATTTATTGTTGCTAATCCTTCAAGTCAGATTTTATCACTTGAACAACACATGTCTGGAATTCTGTGGAAGAACATTGCATTTATGTTGTTCAGCTCTAGCAGTTCAGTCATACTTCTGGGTCTACTGTGATTCACAATTTACACTTAAATTCAAGTTCAATTCAACTTTATTGTCATTTCCATCACATGTGGTACATGAGGTGGAACAAAATTATGTACACAGGGTCCCAGTTACACCCAAAATAGCAAAATATTAAGTATAAAAAGTAACAGTAAATAAGGATCTAAGATATTATACACTAAGATATACGCTAAACAAACGCCAAACGGTACGGTAAAAGATCTAAGATATATGCTAAACATTAATATTGTAAAACAATACGGCGTAACAACAGCAGCCCGAACATGAGTCTGTGGTGAGCAGATGGGTATGAATGAATACAGCAGCATGAGATAATCAGCAGCATGAGATCAGCAGCATGGATAATAAGCAGCACAGATAAATCGCATATCAACAATTAAAGTGGCATTACGATGATTTTTTTTTTTCTTAGTGATTATCCTGATTAGGGATTTATGAGTCTATAACAGCTTCAGGGTAGAAGCTATTCCTCAGTATAGTGGTTCTACACTTAATGCTCTGCAACCTTCTGCCTGAGGGGAGCAGAGCAAAAAGTGTGTGTGCTGGGTGAGTGGGGTCCTTCATGATGCAGGATAAAATTTAAAACTTAAAATTTAAGGTAATATATAAAATAAAATGCTGCCTTGGGATAAAAGCATGGGAACAATTTGTCATGTCTATTGGTTTACATATGAGGGATACAAGCTACTGTTTTTGTCATTGAGTCTTATATGATCTTTAATCGGTTCAACAGATATATTCAAAAGTAAATGTAAACAAGTTAAAGTTCAGTTTGTCATCCTGTTGTGTTTTATTTCATTGTAAATGACAACTGGGTCACATAAACCATTAGTTTTATTCAAATATGAACATGGGAAGGAGCAACATCAACTAAAGCTGGACATTATGAGTAACACCATCACTTTTTGTTTCATCTAGAATCCCAAACTGGATGAGAAACTGATAATTATTGTCTTCTTTTGGTTTTATACAAACCGGATTCCAAAAAAGTTGAGACACTAAACAAGTTGTGAATAAAAACTGAATGCAATGATGTGGAGGTGCCAA
>NW_023634490.1:0-1199 GCF_014905685.2 Nematolebias whitei | reverse complement strand
ATATATATACATCACACACACACACACATATATGTGTGTGTGTGCGTATACAATATTATAATTATATTATAATGTAATATTTATTCTCTTATTCCAATGAAACATGTTTTTATTCTTTTGCTTGCTCTCTTCCATAGGGGTCACAGCAGCAATCACACACATGGAAGATTTGTTTATTGTTTTATGCAGGATGCCCTTCTGATGCAACCTAGACTCAAACCTGCAGCCACAGGTTTACATGATCGCAGCACTGACTATAAGCAGAAACTTGTGCCAACAGAAACTGAATTTGAATCCATCCATCCATCCATCCATTATCTTTACCCGTTTATTCCATTTTTGGGTCACGGGGGTCACTGGTGCCCATGTCCAGCAATCACTGTGCGAGGGGCGGGGTACACCCTGGACGGGTCGCAAGTCCATCACAGGGCCACATAGAGACAAACGAGACAAACAACCATTCACTCTCTCACTCACACCTAGGGACAATTTAGAGTCACCAATCAGCCTAACATGCATGTTTTTGGACTGTGGGAGGAAACCGGAGTACCCGGAGAAAACCCACGCATGCACGGAGAGAACATGCGAACTCCAACCAGAAAGGCCCCTGGACTGGGGTTTGAACCAGGGACCTGCTCGCTGAGAGGCAGCAGCTCTACCAGTTGCGCCACCGTGCTGCCGAATTTGAATCCATTGGTTTGTAAATGAATTTCACTAAAGTGAAACTGAAGCCTCTATTTCAAAGTAATACAAGGAACTTTAACAAGAAGCCAAACATTGGTGGCCATGCTGACTCATTTCCTTGTTATGACTAGTCAGATATCTTTAGCATTTCAAATTCTTAGCAGTAAGCCTGGCTTTTGCCACATCACACACACACACCTTCTGGTCAAACTCGCTTGAGAGTCCATAGATTCTCCTCATCCTCTGAGTGAGTGCAGTCTGTGACATGTTCTTTTCCCCCCTGACTCTCTGGTGGGCAGAATAATGTTGCCAGATTACCATATCATTACCATATCATTTCCATGTTGTTATCGTTCAGCTGCCTGGTGTATCTGTGTGTGTTTGTATGTGTGTGCACGTGCGTGAACTTTGCATCCAAGCTTCAGCTGTGTTTCTCTCTCAGATTCACAAACACACACCTTAACACACGCACACACATTCAAATCACGCTATAAGAATACACACATCTCTTCTTT
>NW_023634489.1:0-1199 GCF_014905685.2 Nematolebias whitei | reverse complement strand
ATATCAGATCTGTAACTTTAATCATAAGTATCAGATCTATAACTTGATCAGAGTATCAGATCTGTAACTTGATCAGAAGTATCCGATCTGTAACTTGATCAGAAGTGTCCGATCTGTAACTCGATCACAAGTATCAGATCTATAACTCGATCTGAAATATCAGATGTGTAATTTGATCAGAAGTATCGGATCTGTAACTTGATCAGAATTATCCGATCTGTAACTTGATCAGTAGTATCCGATCTGTAACTTGATCAGAAGTATCACATCTGTAATTTGATCAGAAGTATCAGAACTGCAACTTGATCCGAAGTATCAGATCTATAACTTGGTCAGAAGTATCCGATCTGTAACTTGATCTGAAGTATCTGACCTATAATTCAGTCTGAAGTATTAAATCTGTAATTCGATCAGAAGTATCAGATCTATACCTTGGTCAGAAGTATCAGATATGTAACTTGATCAGAAGTATCCGATCTGTAACTTGATCAGAAGTATCAGATCTGTAACTTGATCAAAAGTATCAGATCTGTAACTTGATCAGAAGTATCAGATCTATAACTTGGTCAGAAGTATCCGATCTGTAACTTGATCAGAAGTATCACATCTGTAACTCGATCAGAAGTATCAGATCCGTAACTTTATAAGAAGTATCAGATCTATAACTTGATCAGAAGTATCAGATCTAAAAATTGATCAGAAATAACACATCTGTATATCGAACAGAACTATCAGATCTGTGACATGA
Organism: Nematolebias whitei; assembly: GCF_014905685.2. NCBI lineage: Eukaryota > Metazoa > Chordata > Actinopteri > Cyprinodontiformes > Rivulidae > Nematolebias > Nematolebias whitei. The sequence goes on along the minus strand of NW_023634489.1, from coordinate 451 downwards.
TCTGAAGTATCCTATCTGTAACTTGATCAAAAGTATCCGATCTGTAATTTGAACAGAAATATCGATCTATAACTTGATCAGAAGTATCGGATTTTAACTTGATCAGAAGTATACAAACTGTATCTTGATCTTAAGTATCAGATCTAAAACTTGAACAGAAGTTTCACATCTGTAACTTGATCAGAAGTATCTGATCTGTAACTTGATCAGAAGTATCCGTTCTGTAACTTGATCAGAAGAATCCAATCTGTAACTTGATCAGAAATATCTGATCTGCAACTTGATCAGAAGTATCCGATCTTAATTTTGATCAGAAGTATCTGATCTGTAACTTGATCAGAAGTATCCGTTCTGTAACTTGATCAGAAGAATCTAATCTGTAACTTGATCAGAAATATCAGATCTGTAACTTGATCAAAAGTATCAAATTTGTAACTTGATCAGTAGTATC
>NW_023634488.1:0-1199 GCF_014905685.2 Nematolebias whitei | reverse complement strand
ACATCATTATACAGTCCAGAAAAATGAAAGAATCCGTTTAATTTATGAATATATCAGCATATGTTCATACTACATCTGGTGGCCCGTGATGCTTCATAAAATGGACTGTATTCGTGTAACAATTGATATCATGTTGGCATGAAAAAAGTGCAGAGAATCAGCTGCTGTGAAACGCAGCGTGTTGAGCTGCGCTGCTTGGAGAAAATACAGCATGCTTGCAGCTAGTGATGTTTTGAAAGCTGAACTTGTGAGTCAATGAGTCTGTATGAAAGCTGAAATTGTACGTCTGTGGTGTGTGACAAATTTGCTGAGCTGTGTAAAACGCTTTATTCTGTTTAAATGGACGGAGGTTCTGCTGCCGACCCGGTTTTGGTCCGGTTCGGTTCTGATAAGTTCGAACGAGTATTTTAAATAGATGGAAAAACGTTTTAAGGACTGGGCGAAGTCTCAGTGAAGCTTTGAGAGCTTATTGGTTACATTTTTAACAGAAAATAGTGCATTTTGACAGTTTAAAAGACGAAAAGTTGACGGACTTTTTCAGGCTAATGCTAACAAAGATAGCTGAAATGGCGATCTGTGATCGATTGAAAACGGCCGTGTGTAACGCTTTGATTGGCTGAGAGACATGTCAGTCGTGACTAACTCTGACGTGTCAGGTTGTAAAGCCCACCCCCGTGCTGCTCTGTCATTGGTAGATTCAGTCATGTGACCCGGAAATGAAACTCGTTTTCATAGGGAATTTCAATCTGCTTTTTAAAGTTGAAAAACGCTTTAAAGTTGCATTCTGATCCGCTGATCCGTTTCTTTGAAGCCTAATCGCTGAAATTTTGCCACGTTTGAGTTTGAAATCCGTCACTAAATGATGTTTTTGGACCTCGCTAGCCGATGCTAATTTTAAGCTAACAGCTAACGACCAGATGAGTGACGTGTCGCGTCACTTCCTCTAATGTCAGATTGTAAAGTTCGGTTGCACCGAAGCTTTTCTGTGCTTAAAATCACTAGATAAAATTTGCCACATGTCCCCAAAAACTCATGTTCATGCAAAGAAGTCGTGCTTGTTGAAACAACGCCACGTTTTAGTTGAAATCCGTTCAGAAATGTTGATTTGACCGAGTTTTAGCCGAAGCTAACTTTAAGCTAAGCGGCTAACGACAGGATGTCAACAGAACGTCCACAGGAAGTCGTCATAGGCTCCTGCT
>NW_023634487.1:0-1200 GCF_014905685.2 Nematolebias whitei | reverse complement strand
TGTAGTGGACTAGGCCTATGTCAAAACTGACCAGATGGACAGAGACTGTTATTTCATTGATCTGCATCCAGAAATACAGTTTGAGCCATCTGGAGACTTTCTTTCTTGAATTAATCAAGTAGAAAAGACAATCCTCTATAATCATTACTATTTTACAAATGTTTGATAATCAAATTGTGTTAGTTCACTCAATGTTTACAGGTTGAAGAGAACTACTCATTTTATTTACATAAACAGTAAGTAATGATTTTTATTCCTCATTCAAAGAAGAAATCAGGTTAATATGCATTTCTTGATTTTTCTGTCTTCAATGAGCAAATTTGTAAGTATGTTAAAGTTCAGGCTTCGGTCAACTAAAATGTTTACTGAGAAGAAATGTCATGTTTAATCTTTACAGCAGATAATCAGGGTAGAGGCTCCACGAAGTCTCGTTTTCTCCAATAATCTTTCTGTCTGTTTTAAACAATCTCATTCTCTGCCCTTGACTTTGATAACACCTTACATCACAAACCACACCTCTGATCTGGTCCATCCACCAATCAGAAAGCTCTAAAATGACCCGGAAGTCAACTCATTTAAATGTGGCAACTTCCCGGTTCTCGCTAGAGTTAAAGAGTTAAAGAGTTAAAGAGTTACAAAGAGTGACAATTCTCCTGGAGAAGAGAGATGAAAAACAGCTCTCTGATGCAGCTCATGGAGAAGAGTTCCAGAGTTTAACTCTCTGAAGAGAGTTCTGAAGGAGTTCAGAATTCTGACAATCCAGGATGCAGAGAGGATTTTGGGATTATAACTTCTGTTTGGATAACCTCGCACGACTCTCTAAGGGTTTGGCTGTCCTCATGGAGACGCTGAAAGAGTCAGAAAGGAACCCTACGCCGACGCTGATTTTATCATCAACCAGGTAGAAGGTTCTATTTCGACCAAGTGTACCGTGGCCAAGCTGATTCCCCAAAGAGCGTGTTGTTCTGGTCCCACAGATAAACTCCCTCACACATCTCTCTGTAAGATAAATCTCCATTTTCCATCTTAAACTCTCCTTTCTCCTCAAATCATTACAGATATTTTAGAAATATCTGAAGCAAAGTTCTCAATCACCGCCGTGTGATTGATGTCTGTTGTTCTGCTGAGAAGTGAGGACAATCGCCGTATTGTCCACTTTCTGTGAACTTGCCATTGTTATTGTTTTCATATTTTGCCAAA
>NW_023634486.1:650-1200 GCF_014905685.2 Nematolebias whitei | reverse complement strand
GGGGGGGGGGGGGGCATTTTGACATGTGCTTGTTTGTTTGGTACCACTTTACAATAAGGCTCCGCTTATAGATGTCTAATAAATAGTTTATAGACACGTTATTAATTCCTCACTTTATAAATCATTTATAACTGCTTATTAAGCATTAATTAAGGGTGAGAAAGAGACAAAACTGAGCACTTGCTTGCCAGAGAGCAAAAACAGCTGTTTTGTGCTCCTTTCAGCTTGATTCAGATAACGTCAACATTTTTGTGCTTCTTCAAACTTATTGAGGCGAACGTCAGCTTGTTCTGCTCCTTTCAGCTTATTTATGCAAGTTTCAGCTACTTCTGCCATTTCAGCTAACATTTAGCTGTTTATTTTTTTTTGATAATTTTATCTTTTCTCAGCTAATTCCACATTTTTTGCAATCATTTAAACTTTTTTCAGCCTAATTCCGCAAAATCATGCTCTACCCACTTCCTTCTGGTAATTTAAGCTTCTTTCTGCCTGTTTTAGCTACCATTCAGTGATTTTGGGCCAATTTCAGCTTTTTTCAGATAATTTCAAC
>NW_023634486.1:0-550 GCF_014905685.2 Nematolebias whitei | reverse complement strand
GGGGGGGGGGGGGGCATTTTGACATGTGCTTGTTTGTTTGGTACCACTTTACAATAAGGCTCCGCTTATAGATGTCTAATAAATAGTTTATAGACACGTTATTAATTCCTCACTTTATAAATCATTTATAACTGCTTATTAAGCATTAATTAAGGGTGAGAAAGAGACAAAACTGAGCACTTGCTTGCCAGAGAGCAAAAACAGCTGTTTTGTGCTCCTTTCAGCTTGATTCAGATAACGTCAACATTTTTGTGCTTCTTCAAACTTATTGAGGCGAACGTCAGCTTGTTCTGCTCCTTTCAGCTTATTTATGCAAGTTTCAGCTACTTCTGCCATTTCAGCTAACATTTAGCTGTTTATTTTTTTTTGATAATTTTATCTTTTCTCAGCTAATTCCACATTTTTTGCAATCATTTAAACTTTTTTCAGCCTAATTCCGCAAAATCATGCTCTACCCACTTCCTTCTGGTAATTTAAGCTTCTTTCTGCCTGTTTTAGCTACCATTCAGTGATTTTGGGCCAATTTCAGCTTTTTTCAGATAATTTCAAC
>NW_023634485.1:0-1200 GCF_014905685.2 Nematolebias whitei | reverse complement strand
GCTTCGGTTCTGCCATCTGGGGTCTATTCAGTGATCAAATCATGTCAGAATGTCCCAGCCAAACAGACCCTCAAGGCAGAACTGAGGACGGACAGACACAGCAGTCTATGTTAGCTCAAAGTAAACGTATTGATGAGCATGATGTCATTTTTCAACAATTTCTCTCTCAACAACAGGAGATTCAAACTAATCTCCAACAGCTCGGCGGCATGGTTCACTCTGTCCAGCAGAGTTTGAAGGACCTGGTTCCCCCGCTTAAGATGACCCAGACTCCGGGTCCATCTGGACCTCTGGCACCCGTGGTTCCACAGCCCCTTCGAGAACCAGACATTCGTCCCTCCGAGTGTTTCGAAGGTAAAGCTGAAAAATGCGCCGGATTTCTCCTTCAATGTGAGTTGGCCTTCAATAGAGCTCCAATAACCTACTCATCTGATGCCTCCCGTATTACTTTCATTATTTCCGCCCTAAAGGGTGAAGCTCTTCGATGGGCGCGTTCCTACTTACGTAGACGCACCATCGATTCCCTAACCATCTCTACTTTTCTCAGAGACTTTCGACAAGTTTTTGACCTACCTCTGTTGCAGGAAGAAGCATCGCAAAAGATGTTTTCATTAAAACAAGGCGATAAAACTGTGGCTGAGTTTTCCATCCAGTTCCGCATTTTGGCGGAGGAATCCGACTGGGGTGAGACGGCTCTCCGAGGTGCGTTCATTCATGCACTAAACAAACCAATTAAGGATCAACTCGCCGTTCGTGACGTCCCATCCGACCTCAACCAGCTAATAACCTTAGCCACCAGAATCGATAATCGCTTCAGAGAACACGTTTTTGAGGTGGACTACTTTCCCCGTGAGTATTTGCTTCCCAACATTAACTCACAGTCGACCCCTCCCGGCTCGGCGGGTCCCGAACCGATGCAAATCGGAAGGACTCGGCTGTCTCCGGAGGAGCGTCAGCGTCGTATCTCCCACAACGAATGCCTCTATTGTGGGAAGAAGGGGCACGAACTTCCTTCCTGTAGGCTTCGGCTAAAAGACAGAACCCATCAGTAGATCGGAGGATTCTGGTGGGTAAATACTATTCTTCCTCCGAACATAATCTTTGTTTACCGGTGACCTTATGTGTCAATAATTCTAATTATTCTACACAGGCATTAATCGACTCCGGAGCTGAACAAAACTTAATCAGTCGGAACCTGGT
>NW_023634484.1:0-1200 GCF_014905685.2 Nematolebias whitei | reverse complement strand
GGTCTGTATTAGACATGAATGGGAGAGCATTCCTATTTCTAAACTTGAGAAACTGGTCTCCTCTGTCCCCAGACGTCTGTTAAGTGTTGGAAGAAGAAGGGGGGATGCCACACAGGGGTAAAAATGGACTTGTCACAACTTTTTGGGGATTTGTTGACGCCATAAAATTTGGAAACAACAGATTTTTCCCTTAAAATGATACATTCTCTCAGTTTAAACTTTTGATCTGTGATTTGTGTCTATTCTGAATAAAATATTAGATGTTGGCACCTCCACATCATTGCATTCAGTTTTTATTCACAATTTGTTTAGTGTCCCAACTTTTTTGGAATTCGGTTTGTATATATTTAAAGCAAACAAGCTCTAAAATCGAAATTGATTGACTTCAGAAAAGAGGACAGTGTGTGGAACAAATGGTTCTAATAAAGAGCCTCAGTATTGATCAGGTGGACAAACACAACTGGAGACTGAGGCAGAAGAAACATTTGTTCCTCCAGATTGATTAGAGGACAAATACAGCCACACTGTTGTTTCTTCTGTCAACAGAACGTAGGATCAGGAGACCTGTTATAAAGGATGGATGTGATAACTGTTTTCCTCTTAACCACAGAATATCCTGAAACATTTTAATGTTTTTCATTTAAACATTTCACTATTATGCTTTATGATAATATAACAAATATGACATACTTACAGTACTCCATACCAAGGATGATGTCTCGGAAGTATAAACGTCCTTGTTCCTCTGTAAAAGGATTGTCTGAGGGCACCTCCATCACTGGACTGCAGAATCATGCAGGCAGCAGAAATGTAAAAAAAATATATATTTACTGTCAGAGGATCCGGACTAAATACACTTAATACAGATTTAAAAAATGCGTACTTTTGAAACAACCATTTTTCAGTGTTATTATATAAATCAGGACATTCTACCTTTCTGTTGTACAGTTTCTATTAGACACTCATTGCAAACTATAAAAACAAGTTTTTGAGTGAAAAAACAAGTGACTCTTTGTGCATCACACATTTTTACAATAACTTTTACAATAACTGTATTTAAGTAACTTATTACAGTGGTCTTAATTATGAATTACAGTAGTCCCTCGCTACTTCGCGGTTTGTTTATCGTGGACAGGCTCTATAGCGGTTTTGCAAAATAAGATTGGACATGACACACAATTGTCTGATTGATGGATGAGC
>NW_023634483.1:0-1200 GCF_014905685.2 Nematolebias whitei | reverse complement strand
ACAGAACAACTGTGTCAACTCTTGAAACTGTGCCTGCAGTCAACCTACTTCACATATGGGGAGCAATATTATAGGCAGAAACATGGGTGTGCTATGGGGTCTCCAGTTTCTCCTATTGTTGCCAACCTGTACATGGAGGAGGTAGAAAAGAGAGCCTTGACGTCCTTTTCAGGGACATAACCAAGTCATTGGTTCAGGTATGTTGACGACACCTGGGTTAAAATTAAATCTCAGGAAGTCCAACATTTTACTGACCACATCAACTCTGTGGATAAATACATCAAGTTCACACGAGAAGATGAAAAAAATGGCAGGTTGGCTTTCTTGGACTGTGAAGTCTCAGTTTCTGATAGAGGACATTTGAAAACTGAGGTGTACCACAAACCCACACACACAGACCAGTATTTGCAGTTTGACTCCCATCACCCTTTGGAGCACAAGTTAGGAGTCATCAGGACTCTGTACCACAGAGCAGACAGCATCCCCACTAGCTCAGGAGCCAGGCAGAAGGAGAAATCCTACACAAGACAGGCTCTAGAGCAATGTGGATATCCTAACTGGGCCTTCCTGAAAGCAGAGAAGAAACCCAAACAGGACTCCAGTCAGCCATCAGGTGAAAAGGAGGAACCCAGACCCAGACCAGTGGTCATTCCATATGTTGAGGGAGTATCAGAGAAACTGAGACGTTTATTTTCTAAACATAACGTCCCAGTGGCTTTTAAACCCCAAAATACATTACGGCAAAGACTGGTTCATCCCAAAGATCCAGTCCCCCGGCACAAACAGAGTAATGTTGTGTATGCTGTTCAGTGTCAGGAGGGTGATCAGTCTTACATCGGGGAAACTAAACAGCCACTGGCCAAAAGGATGGACCAGCACAGAAGATCAACATCATCAGGCCAGGACTCTGCGGTCTACACTCATCTCCAGGCCAGCGGTCACTCTTTCAGGGATGAAGATGTTCACATCCTGGACAGAGAGGAACGATGGTTTGAGAGAGGAGTAAAGGAGGCCATCTTTGTGAAAAGAAACCGTCCATCATTAAACAGGGGTGGAGGCCTCCGGGTTCAACTGTCCCCCTCTTACAATGCTGTGATTGCTAGTATCACTCAGCCCTCTGTGAACAGTAAACAGCCATCAGTGTGCTAATGATCCATTGTTAGGCTGATGGTCCTTCTTGAGCATGTGATCAGCTGGTTT
>NW_023634482.1:0-1200 GCF_014905685.2 Nematolebias whitei | reverse complement strand
AAGCTCTGGGGCATCCTGTAGGGCCACGATGGAGACAGGGTGTACTGAGGAAGTAGAGTCTCTGATGATCTTTCTTGATCAGGCTGGTGGTGTTGTTGCTCCAGCTGAGGTTGTCATTCATGTGTACACCCAAGTACTTGTAGCTGGAGACCACTTCCACCGCAGATCCTCTTATGTTCAGGGGGGTGTAGGTGTTTTTGTTCCTTCTGAAGTCCACAATCATCTCCTTTGTCTTCTTCACATTGATGTGAAGGTTATTCTCTCTGCACCAGCTCTCCAGGTGTTCCACCTCCTGCCTGTAGCTGGACTCATCATTGTTTGTGATGCATCCCACCACCGCTGTATCATCTGCAAACTTTACAATGTGACAGCCTGGATGGGTAGCTGCACAATCATATGTGAGCAGAGTAAACAGGAGGGGGCTCAACACACATCCCTGAGGAGAGCCAGTGCTGAGGGTTATGGTGGAGGAGGAGAGGTTGTGGATCCTCACTAACTGTGGTCTGTTTGTTAAAAAGTCTAGTACCCAGTTGCAGATGGAGGGGCTTAGTCCTAGTGTGGATAGTTTGTCCATCAGGGTTTGGGGGATCATGGTGTTGAAAGCAGACGTGAAGTCCACAAAGAGCATACGGACGTAAGAGTTTTTCTGCTCCAGGTGGTTGAGCGCAGTGTGGACCACAGAGGAGATTGCATCCTCTGTTGATCGGTTCTCACGGTATGCGTACTGATGAGGGTCCTCGTTGATGTTGATGGTTGTTTTGATGCGAGTCATGACCAGTTTTTCGAAGCATTTAGCGACTATCGGGGTGAGGGCCACTGGCCGATAGTCATTCAGACCAGTCACTGTAGAGCTTTTTGGGACTGGGATGATGGTGGCAGTCTTCAGGCTGGTGGGAACTGTCTCCAGGGTAAGTGAGGTGTTAAAGATGTCTGCCAGCACCTCACAGAGCTGATCAGCACATTCCTTCAACACTTTTCCGGGGATGTTGTCTGGGCCAGTTGCTTTGTGCGGATTAATCCTCCTGAAGGTACTCCTTACTTCTGCTGAGGTCACGCTGAGATGCTCTTCATCCGGTGGTGAGGTGAGTCTGGTGCTGGGTGGTCTGTTCGGGTCTTCAAAGCGTGCATAGAACTTGTTGAGGGCATCAGGCAGATGTTAGGGTCCGTAGTGACCCATTTTAAATTTTAAATCATGATACT
>NW_023634481.1:0-1200 GCF_014905685.2 Nematolebias whitei | reverse complement strand
AGGCTGGGCGTCGGAACCGGACCCGCAGCAGACTTCAACTATTTTTCCTGAGTGTTACTCTTTTATACTCCTCCTCTGACTGGGTGACGTGCAGACAGAGCAAACATGTTTTCCATCATCAAGGCAGTTTGTACAGCAGAGCGATGGCTCATAAAAACATGTCTTTCAAACCCAAGGTCGTGGGTGGATGAAAGACCTGTCTACATCAAACTCTGGGTCACTGTAACCGCAAGATGGGCCAGATCTTGCTGCGGGAGAACCCCCTAAGGCTTATTTTCATTCCTCCAAAACACATCTGCAGTACAGGCCTGATTTGCACAGATAAGCTGCATATAAAATGAGTATAAAATAAGTATAAATTGACATAAAAGCATCAAAATAACCATTCTTATATCATGTCTAAATTGATGTTTTCAAGCTTGCAAATGTGTCTGAAGGGATGTTTACAAGCTTGTCACTATGTCTGAAGTGATATTTTTAAGTTTGCCACTAAGCCCAAACGGATGTTTTCAAGCTTGCAAATGTGTCTGGGGGAATGTTTTAAAGCTTTAAATGTGTCTAAAGGGTTGTTTACAAGCTTGCCTCTATGTATGAAGTGATGTTTTTAAGCTTGCCAATATGTCCAAATGGATGTTTATAAGCTTGTCACTATGTCAGAAGCAATGTTTTCAAGCTTGCCACTATGTCCAAATTGATGTTTTCAAGCTTGCAAATGTGTCTGAAGGGTTGTTTACAAGCTTGCCACTATGTATGATTTGATATTTTTAAGCTTGCCACTATGTCCAAACGGATGTTTTCAAGCTTGCAAACTTGTCTGAAGGGATGTAAATTGACATAAAAGCATAAAAATAACCATTCTTATATCATTCCACCCTTGCCTTTTATGTCAATTTAGACATTTAATTCTGAAAATCACTCCCCTGAAATTGAATTTGTTCTGGGAATAACCTCATCGCTTCATCCTGAATAAACTCACTCACAAAGTTAAGAAAATCCAGACGAGTTTCAAACCCCTTGAACGCTCCATTTATTACATTCCCACTGACATCATAGTCGTAAATCAAAACATCTGGTAAGTGTTCAGGTTCGAGTGTGATTATAGTTTTTTCTCTACCAAACCATGTATCCATTGTCCGTATGATTATTTTCATTACCAAGCTGTATTATAAATTTTCTGATTAATTCTTTTTTTAACCCTCC
>NW_023634480.1:0-1200 GCF_014905685.2 Nematolebias whitei | reverse complement strand
TTGTGCCCTCACTGCCCTGGGCCCCTTAGAGATCATGGGCCCCTTAGAGATCATGGGCCCCTGGGCCCCTTAGAGATCATGGGCCCCTGGGCCCCTTAGAGATCATGGGCCCCTTAGAGATCATGGGCCCCTTAGAGATCATGGGCCCCTGGGCAGTTGCCCATATGGTTAATCCGGCCTTGGATGGAAGCTGGTGAGAGCAGGACACGAACAATGAACCTTCCTGAAAAGATAAATATAGGCTTTCTGGTAAATCTTGTTTAAATGAAAAATATGACAATATTGGAGAACAGATATTTCTAGCTGCTGTTTTTTGGTATTTAATGTCTGTTTTTCTCATTTCTCTTGAGAAAAAAAAAAGCTCAAACAACAAAGAACGTGGAACAAGATTTCAGCTTGAAGTTCACACTCTGTCATGTTTTGGTGATTCTTTAATCATCTTGAGATTTAGCTTCAATCATCACACACAGCTATCCTTGAGAATTTGGAAACATCTGCTCTTTAGTTGACAAAGTAAGAGGGAACAGAATATTTCAGCCACCTGAAATAGACATCACCTCCCTCTGCTCCAGCTCCACCTCCCTCTGCTCCAGCTCCACCTCCCTCTGCTCCAGCATCACCTCCCTCTGCTCCAGCTCCACCTCCCTCTGCTCCAGCATCACCTCCCTCTGCTCCAGCACCACCTCCCTCTGCTCCAGCATCACCTCCCTCTGCTCCAGCATCACCTCCCTCTCCTCCAGCATCACCTCCCTCTGCTCAAGCATCACCTCCCTCTGCTCCAGCTCCACATCCCTCTGCTCCAGCTCCACATCCCTCTGCTCCAGCATCACCTCCCTCTGCTCCAGCTCCACATCCCTCTGTTCCAGCATCACCTCCCTCTGCTCCAGCATCACCTCCCTCTGCTCCAGCTCCACATCCCTCTGCTCCAGCTCCACATCCCTCTGTTCCAGCATCACCTCCCTCTGCTCCAGCAACACCTCCCTCTGCTCCAGCTCCACCTCCCTCTGATCCAGCACTCCCTCCCTCTGCTCCAGCACCACCTCCCTCTGTCGTTCAATCATGGCTCCTCAAACGACAAGACAGACATATTTGTTCATAACTTTGTTATTATTAAAACTGAAAGTTGCTGGATTTTTGCAAACAGTTACCGAACGCACCCTGACAAAGTGAGAACGGTGCAAAAAAAAAAAAAAAAAAAAA
>NW_023634479.1:0-428 GCF_014905685.2 Nematolebias whitei | reverse complement strand
TTTTTTTGTTTGTTTTCACTTCAAACTCACTTCCAAATAACATAAAGTGCTTGTTCAAGACATAAAATACAGATTAAAATAAGCACTTCATGTTTTTTTTGAAGTCAGCTTGAAAACAAACAAACAAAAAAAAAAAACACTACAACAAACTCAATGATTTGGTGTTTTTGACTGGAAATCTTTACAGTAAAAGTACATGAGCTGTTTCCCGGCTGGATATGCGGTCCAGCTCTGCCTGGACGTCGCTCAGGCCCAGCTTTGAACCTAAAAAGGACATTTAAGTGCGCTACAGGAGGAAAACAAAAACAACAAAAAAAGAGAAGACACAAGCAGCTTAGCGAGTGCGATGAACGTTTTCAGCCACGATGCAATGAGCACAAAATGTGCACACGATTAAAATAAGAGCCAGGAGAAACGATGAATATAAT
>NW_023634478.1:149-1200 GCF_014905685.2 Nematolebias whitei | reverse complement strand
TGTTTTTCTGACTTGTAGTAACCCTCTGACGTCACTAAAACCACACCCCTGTTGGCTCTTTCAACCAATCAGGACTTCCTAAGAGGGACCGGAAGCAGAACTCTTTAAAAGTCGACACTTCCTAGTTCCAGTTAGTTCTGGGAGACATGAACCGAAGTTCTGAAGGAGAACAGAAGTTCCATGGAGAACAGAGAGTTCTGCTGAGAAGGAAGACAGTGCGACTTTGCAAGGGTGAAGTCCACGGTGGTCATTTTCTGAAAGATGACACCTGTCTGGAGTGTTGATTCCGGTCATTACGCCAAAGACCTATTCAACATCTCAGGAGTTCAGCACGTTTGCTGAAATTCCACTTAACTTAATCCTATCTTCCGGGGAAGTTTATTTTGAAAGCTGGGCCAGTCAGCCTCGTCATCCCAAATTGATGAGACGTGGATAAATCCCTGGAGGTAAAAAGACTCAGCCTTGCTGGATGCCAGGAGAAGACCTCTCTGAAACCCCACCAAGGTAAAGAGTCGACGCTCGGGTACATCTAGCCGAAATCACTGGGAAACGTGCTATCTGGTTTCAAACAAGATAACTCCCCATCTTTTCTTTATTATCTTAGTTAACCCTAAGTATCCACTTTCCCTCCTTAAACTTTACTCCATCTCTTCTATCTCGCCAGTAAAAAAGATAAGCTAAGCCTGCAGTAATTAATCCAGATATTTTCAGATATGTCTGTTGTTTTTAAGTGGCCGTATGATTTCTCATTGTAAAGCTCATTAATTAAGCTGTGTTATTGCATTCAATCAGAATAATCAAGTGTACAATGTTTTGATGTTAAATTTTGATTCTGTTAATAAATGACCACATTCATTTTGATGGGTCAAAGAAAATTAACGTCTCATGTCACTGATTAGACCATCTCTGACACAGTACTTCCAAGCACAAGATCACTTAGTCCAGAAAAATGAAAGAATCCGTTTAAATTAAGTATAATATCATGTACTTGAACTAGTCCAGATATTATAAAATGTAAGAGAGCACCCCTGAGCTAAATCCATCTCTCGGC
>NW_023634477.1:0-1200 GCF_014905685.2 Nematolebias whitei | reverse complement strand
TGTATCCAATTACATCTTGTTGATCGTTTGATCTGATCTTTCAAAATTGCTATTCCGATGACTCTTTTCTCTGGTAGTATTATTAGATTTGTGACAACCCAATTGGGTCCGTCAGATTCTGGTTCGGTGGAATGGTCTGCTACTGTTAGGTTTCCGGCCATTAAAGCCGCGCTCCATCCTGCGGTGACTTTCAGTCTATTCATCCAGGCCTGATGACCCTCTTTCTTTACTTTATTCCAGGCTGCTATTTGCTTCTGGGTGCTCTTTGCCGGATTCCATGGCAAGGAAATATTCTGTGTAGCGATATCCCAACAGTTCATGTCTGCATATTTTGATTTTCCATGGGCAACTGCCATATGTGTCAGGCTCCAGAGTCTGACTCCGGCTTGGTATAAGATAACCAACAACATTGCTAAGCCTATTAACACTACAAGTCCCCGCAGCAGGGTTCGTAGGCAGGTTGTTTTATCCAAAATCGTAATCCTTTGACAGTCCATAGGTCGGTTTGGGGTCGCTTCGTCATCGCTTTCATCGCTACTTGGATCATTATCGTTGGAGTTTCTGTTTCTCATGTGAATCATTTCGAGAGGGGCCCTTGCTCCTTCGTCCTCGATGTCTTAGCTCTGTGTGTCTGCGGGCTGTCGATACTCGTCCTTTAAGGAGTTCCAGGTATATAGGAAAAGGGTGTGGCAGCCCTGGTTGTAGTCCTTTCCACACCCATTTCCATTGAGTTACCAGCCATTCTTCGGGTTCAAGTTGGGGTCCTGGGAGGCTCCAACTTTGTTGAAAGTTAGGTCCTGCAGTTATTTTTTGTTGAGCTTTACAAAGGGCCTCTAGATATTGAAGTGCAGTTGGACCATGTTCTGCTAATGTCTCTATTTGCGTTATCAGGGGATTACTTTGGTATAGGACGTGTACTGTGTAAGCCTTTCTTGTCCAAGTACAGTGTCTGTGAAATGGTGTGGATTCCCGATATCTTATAATTCTTATAGGCAGGTTTTGATTCTCAATCACGTACCGTTTTGGGTTATCCATTCTTTTTGTGATAGCTTCCACCATTCTTGGGCTTGTACTCCAAATTATCATTCCTCCTATCGAGACCTCGAAAAATCGGCTCTGGTATGGCTCGTGGTAATTAGGTCCCCATCTGAGCTTTATTTCCTTTCCCCATAGGGTCAGGTAGACCACGTTAAATATCCC
>NW_023634476.1:0-1200 GCF_014905685.2 Nematolebias whitei | reverse complement strand
GTTGTTGAAGCACTGGATGCTAAGGATTATTGTGCTGCACTTTTCTTAGACCTGTCTAAAGCTTTTGACACTGTGGATCATAACATCTTGTGTCATAAACTCTCAGAAATCGGTTTCTCAGATCACACCATTGGTTGGTTCTCTAACTATCTTTCAGACCGGAGGCAATGTGTTCAACATAATGGTACTTCCTCCAGTTATTTAACAGTCAACAATGGTGTACCACAAGGCTCAGTCTTAGGACCCACCCTCTTTACAATCTACATACATAATGTAGGTAAAAACATCCCTAATGCATCCATACATTTCTATGCTGATGACACAGTTGTTTATTGTCGAGCTAAAACAGTTGCTAAGGCTTTCCAGCTTCTGAAATCTGCATTTAACTACATCCAGACTGATTTGTTTCACCTCAAACTTGTCCTAAATGCCGAAAAAACCAAAGGGATGCTTTTTTCAAATAGGAAGTTGGTCCCAGCAGTTCTTCCTCCGATTTTATCCTCAAATGGTGTCCCCATTGAGTTTGTTGATTCCTATAAATATTTGGGTATCTTGGTCGACTCACATCTTTCTTTTAAGCTCCATGTGGAAAACTTGGTAAAGAAACTGAAAATTAAACTGGGTTTCTTTTTCAGAAACAGATCCTGTCTAACCCTGAATGCTAGAAAACGCCTTGTATCTGTGACTTTCCTTCCCTCAATTGATTTTGGTGATATTATTTACATGAACGCTCCTACAAGAACCCTGAAGATGTTGGATGCTGTCTATCATGGTGCACTAAGATTCATAACTGGCTGTGATTATCGTACCCACCACTGCACCCTGTATTCACTGGTTAACTGGACATCATTTACTTCACGCAGACTCTCTCACTGGTACATTTTCATCTTTAAATCACTTCTTGGTCTGCTGCCTTCATACATCTCCTCCTACATGTCTCTGCGTGAGTGCAGCTACGGAGTGCGCTCTCAGGACATTATTACCTGCAGTGTTCCCTCAGTGAGGACTGAACTAGGCAAAAGGGCCTTCTCCTACTCCGCTCCTGTTTCCTGGAATATCTTACAAAAAGATTTGAAGCTCTCGACCTTGACCTCTCTAAGTGGCTTTAAGAATCTGTTGGACTCCTGGCAGGGTCCAATGCAGACATGTTCCTGTTTTTAGTTTTATACATTTGTCTTGGAATCTAGCTGTTTTTTTGGT
>NW_023634475.1:0-1200 GCF_014905685.2 Nematolebias whitei | reverse complement strand
GTAATGAGCTCCAACTTCAGCTGATGTTCATCATTTCATCTAAAATCATCTGATGGATCATCTGAACATGAGAAGAATAAAAAGCAGAGCTGAAGGCTCAGTTTGGTTCTGGTTCCTGCTGGATTCTGTCATCAGCAGCTTTGTTCACGACACAATCAGCATCCTTTAAAACTCACATGATGTGACATTTATTCTCTTTGTTCAACAAGAGTTTGAAACAAGTTACAGACAGAAAGCAGCAACTTAGTCTCAGAGAAATGAAATAAAAATCAACTCAAAGTCGTTCAACAGAAAACAATTATCTTTAATATCATCCAGCCTCGACTGGACTCTGAGAGAAACTTACTGGTTGTTGGAGGAAACTCTTTGTTTGAAATAAAAAGGAGATTCCTTTGACATGTTGCTCTTAAAGGACACACAGCTGGGTCCAGGTCCAGGTCCAGGATAAGGTCTAGGTCCAGGTCCAGGTCCAAATTCAGCTTTGGGTGTCTGATTGATTCTGATATTAAAAATAATTGAATTAGACACATGTGTCAAATGAAATAAACACTTTTCAATAAATGATATGGACTTACTGTATTTTAACAGCTTGTTTTTTTAAAAGAGGGTGATTCTGTAACAAACTACACAGTTCAAGTTCAGTTAAACTCATTCTATTATTTAATTTAACAAAATCCGCCTGCTTATTAAAAAACCTTAGCTTTCTTAGTTTAAACAGTTTTATAATGGCCATTCTCAGATGGGATATTTGTTATACAAAAACCCATAAAATACAATAAAAAATTAGGAACAGAAGAAAATACAAACTATGATAACAACATAACATAAAATAAAATAAACAAAATACAACACCACCGTGTGAAAAGAAAAAATAAATAACTAGGAATAATTTTTGACACCAAAGATCAAAGATTTGTTTAACGAGTGAGTGCTGAGCTCTGACATGGAGAAGAGTCGTGGACAGTTGGAGATGTCACCTCTGATCTTTGCTCTGGCTCTCATGTTCCCCACACAGAGTGGTTTTAGAGGGAGGGACTCCCTCCTCTCTGTCCTCACACTGATCCATGCTGCTGAATTCACATCAGCTCACACACACTTTCTACCTTCACCTGCAGAGGAAACACAAATCATTCATGTGAACATCAACTCTGACCTTCTCCTGATCAAACTGTTTCCTGCTGCAGAAAGGAGGAAGTCTAA
>NW_023634474.1:0-1200 GCF_014905685.2 Nematolebias whitei | reverse complement strand
TGATTAGTCTCACGGCACAATGGACAGAAAAACTTTGATCTTAAAACATCTGTCCTTCATGCACAGGAGTGCAGAGGATCCCACACTGCAGCTATAGGAACCTGGAACAAACCTCCACATGTGAGACAGCATCGCAGGTGACTAATGCTAATAAATATTTAAACACTTATAAGTCAAAGTGCTCTGCATATGGCTGTTACTGAATATATGTCACCAGCTCTTACAGCTGTTGCACAATTTTTGTAGTAAATATCGGCATATCGGCCAAAAATCCAATATCGTGCATCGCTAGTAAATTATTGTTTAAATAATTAAACGCATGACAAAACTCTGTTGTTTGGTGTCTCTTTTGTTGACACTGTATACCTGGATTACTGAGCATGGACTTTGTTTGTTGACAGTGTAGTTTAGTGTTGTGAAGGCTGCATGATGCCACGTCATTTTTTGTTATGACTAGATCAATAAATCAGAAAACCTTAAAAAAAAATTAAAAAAAATCACTGCTGTTGGTTATTAAAATGTTCATTGGGTTAAAGGTAATATTCTTATTTTTAATCATGCAGGTCACCATTGCTTAGTACAATGGCAAGTTGTGTTACAAATGAAACTAAATAAATAAAATGTACTCCTAAAGTCATTGTGATAAATTGTGTCACATTATTATCTTAATCACAGGAGGGAGTTTAAAATAAAAAAAAACAGAACCTTTAATATATGGACTAGTTTAATGAGGTGTCTAAAACGGTTATTGAATCAAGTGTTTACTTATGTAGGTAAAACTTAAATGTGTAAAAACTCATTTAAATACACCAGACTGCAGGAAATGGCATCTACTTGATTCAAGATTGTCTGGGAGAGGACCCCACCACCAGTATGAAATATTTTTGATGACATTGTTTTTTTATGAATGAATAAAATAAATAAACAAAAACGTAACAATTAAAGGAAAAAAAATAATAAAAAGAGAAACAAATCAAGGAGATGCATATAAAACAGGGAACCAGCGAGGACTGAGGGTTTATATGGACCAGGGCTAATGAGCAGGGAGGAAACACCTGAGCTTGACGACAACTGAGAACAGGTGAGAGTGGGCGGGGCAAGAGCTGAAGAGTAGAAACCAAACGTTAAAGGAAAAATACAAAGGAGTCAGAAAATTAAATGTTACCATATATATATATATATATATATATATATATATAT
>NW_023634473.1:0-1200 GCF_014905685.2 Nematolebias whitei | reverse complement strand
TTGTTGTGAAATAAAATATATTTGTGTGCTTAATTCTTTATTTTTATGTATTGGTGAAACTTATTTACTCTTCAACAAAGTCTGTGTAAGGCTGAAGAGGACAGGCATTTTCTGTCATCAGTTCCTTTGTTTAAACTCAGCAGAAAACTGAGCACGATGGGGGGAGGTGAACAGAACTTTCTTGTTGATGTTATAGAGGTCTCACCCTCTGATTGGTTTAGAAAGCTGCGTTGCTATGGATACGAGGTTTTACGGCCAGCCAGGACTAATGGATACATTCCAGATGATAAGTTATATGACAGCTTGACCTCATATACAAACATGAAGAGTTTTCCTTAAAGCCTGTTGAGGCAGGGATGATGTTCTGATCAATGTTTAGTCTAATTGTTAGATTAAAATAACTAATACTTTGCAATCTAATGTTAGTTTAATATTTCTGATGTATTAGTATGAAAATTAGAGGTTGCAAGGAGTAGTTAGTGTATTTTGAGGAATAGGACAGATTGAACTTTCTTTGTTCTGATTATCTGAAACTGTTCAATAGGATGCTGCAGTCAAGAGTTATTTAGTGAGTTTTATTGTCTGCATTAAACATGGTTTAACACTCTGGTGAAGTTTGCTTCAGTTTTCATATATATAAAGTAAGTATCTAGGATGAACATTTTAATTAGATAAAAGTTGTGATTATATAGTTGAAGAAAGACATGCACATTTAATAAAAACGACATTGATATGTTTCATAGGAAAATATGAAACTCCAACAACACTTAGAAGAAAAACTGTGAAAGTTAGACAAAGGAACATTTTGGGGGAGGTTGTAAGTTCTGTGTTGCTCCAAACGGGGCAGCACACAGACAGGTTATAAAAGCATGAAGCATCTCCCCCCTCGGCAGAGAGAAACAGAACCGCCCAGAGCAGAATCAGAACCATGCAGCACGAGCTGCAAACAACTGTGCAGGTCGTATTGGTCAGAATGAATGCGAATTCATTTAATCCATTTACTTCATCACTTTTGTTTTATTTTTGCAATAATTACTAACCAAAATTGTATTCCTAAAAATGTATCTTGTGACTATTATCTATTAAATATACGTGTGAACTTGAAATAGCGACTCTGTCCTATTTTTAGTGTAACTTAGTTTTTCCTGTACGACAAGCCATAACAACGAACTCGGGCGGAGCGAAGACGCAAATCAACAA
>NW_023634472.1:0-1200 GCF_014905685.2 Nematolebias whitei | reverse complement strand
CCCCCCCCTCAAGGACGCCTCCAGGCGTCCCCAAAAACCCCCCTCTCGAAGGACTTGGGCGGGTGGAGGGCGGCACTGCAAGGGTGGAGGGCCAGAGGAAACACAAGGAAGAACACAAGGACCTGAAAGAACTAAGACAAGAAACAAGCAAGAAAAACACAAAAGACCTGAACGGTCAAGAGACCGTCCCTGGAGTCATTGTTCAGGAGGACGGCCGGGAGGCCGTCCATCACGGGACCCAAGTTCGGGGGGGGCGGCCGGGAGGCCGTCCATCACGGGACCCAAGTTCGGGGGGGCGGCCGGGAGGCCGTCCATCACGGGACCCACGTTCAGGGGGGCGGCCGGGAGGCCGTCCAACACGTAGGACCTTGGAGGCCGCGGCAGGCGGCGTAGACGACTTGGAGGCCGCGGCAGGCGGCGTGGACGGCGAGGAGGCCGCGGCAGGCGGCGTGGACGGCGAGGAGGCCGCGTCTGGCGGCGTAGAAGGCGAGGAGGCCGCGTCTGGCGGCGTAGACGGCGAGGAGGCCGCGTCTGGCGGCGTAGACGGCGAGGAGGCCGCGTCTGGCGGCGTAGACGGCAAGGAGGCCGCGTCTGGCGGCGTAGACGGCGAGGAGGCCGCGTCTGGCCGCGTCTGGCGGCGTCTGGCGGCGTGGACGGCGAGGAGGCCGCGTCTGGCGGCGTGGACGGCGAGGAGGCCGCGTCTGGCGGCGTGGGCGGCGAGGAGGCCGCGTCTGGCGGCGTGGGCGGCGAGGAGGGCTTGGAGTCCACAGCTGTTGGCGAAAAGACCCCAGAGACCACAGCTGGCGGCGAAGAGGGCTTGGAGTCCACAGCTGTTGGCGAAGAGACCCCAGAGACCACAGCTGGTGGCGAAGAGGACTTGGGGCTCTGGAGGACTGCAGCGTGCGACGACCATGGAGGCGACCCCTCTGGAGATGCGGAGAGCGCCGACCCCTCTGGAGATGCGGAGAGCGCCGACCCCTCTGGAGATGCTGAGGGCGCCGACCCCTCTGGAGATGCTGAGAGCGCCGACCCCTCTGGAGATGCTGAGAGCGCCGACCCCTCTGGAGATGCTGAGAGCGTCGACCCCTCTGGAGAGTTGGAGAGCGTCGACCCCTCTGGAGAGTTGGAGAGCGTCGACCCCTCTGGAGAGTTGGAGAGCGTCGACCCCTCTGGAGAGTTGGAGAGCGTCGACCCCTCTGG
>NW_023634471.1:0-1201 GCF_014905685.2 Nematolebias whitei | reverse complement strand
TGTTGATCTGCGTCTTCGCTCCGCCCGAGTTCGTTGTTATGGCTTGTTGTACAGGATCGAGGAAGGAAAAACTAAGTTACACTAAAAATAGGACAGAGTCGCTATTTCAAGTTCACACGTATATTTAATAGATAATAGTCACAAGATACATTTTTAGGAATACAATTTTGGTTAGTAATTATTGCAAAAATAAAATAAAAGTGATGAAGTAAATGGATTGAATGAATTCGCATTCATTCTGACCAATACGACCTGCACAGTTGTTCAGCTCGTGCTGCATGGTTCTGATTCTGCCCTGGGCGGTTCTGTTTCTCTCCCGAGGGGGGCGATGCTCCATGCTTTTATAACCTGGCTGTGGTTCTGCCCCGTTTGGAGCAACACAGAACTTACAACCTCCCCCAAAATGTTCCTTTGTCTAACTTTCACAGTTTCTCTTCTAAGTGTTGTTGGAGTTTCATATTTTCCTATGAAACATATCAATGTCGCTTTTATTAAATGTGCATGTCTTTCTTCAACTATATAATCACAACTTTTATCTAATTAAAAATGTTCATCCTAGATACTTACTTTATGAAAACTGAAGCAAACTTCACCAGAGTGTTAAACCATGTTTAATGCAGACAATAAAACTCACTAAATAACTCTTGACTGCAGCATCCTATTGAACAGTTTCAGATAATCAGAACAAAGAAAGTTCAATCTGTCCTATTCCTCAAAATACACTAACTACTCCTTGCAACCTCTAATTTTCATACTAATACATCAGAAATATTAAACTAACATTAGATTGCAAAGTATTAGTTATTTTAATCTAACAATTAGACTAAACATTGATCAGAACATCATCCCTGCCTCAACAGGCTTTTAAGGAAAACTCTTCATGTTTGTATATGAGGTCAAGCTGTCATATAACTTATAATCTGGAATGTATCCATTAGTCCTGGCCGGCCGTAAAACCTCGTATCCATAGCAACGCAGCTTTCTAAACCAATCAGAGGGTGAGACCTCTTGTAACATCAACAAGAAAGTTCTGTTCACCTCCCCCTATCGTGCTGTTTTCTGCTGAGTTTAAACAAAGGGACTGATGACAGAAAATGCCTGTCCTCTTCAGCCTTACACAGACTTTGTTGAAGAGTAAATAAGTTTCACCAATACATAAAACTAAAGAATTAAGCACACAAATATATTTTATTTCACAACA
>NW_023634470.1:0-1201 GCF_014905685.2 Nematolebias whitei | reverse complement strand
CTGAAATACACACCTGCCACTGAAACATACACCTGTTGTTGAAACACCCAACTGCTGCTGAAACACACACCTGCTGCTGAAAAATAAAACTTGAGCTGAAACACACACTTGCTACTGAAACACACAACTGGTATTAAAACACACACTTGCGACAAAAATATGCACCTGCTGCTGAAACCAAATCCTGCTGCTGAAACACACACCTACTGCTGAAACACAATCCTGGTACTGAAACAAAAACCTGCTGCTGAAACAAACTCAGTTTCTGCTTAAACACACAACTGAAGCTGAAACACACAACTGAAGCTGAAACATATAAGTTTAGCTGAAACACACACCTGCTACTGAAACACACACCTGCTGATGAAACACACACCTGAAGATGAAATATACAACTTAAGCTGAAAAACACACTTGTTGCTGAAACACACAACTGCTGCTGAAACATACAACTGAAGCTGAAACAAAAAAACGGCTGTTTAAACACACCTGCTGCAAAAACAAACTGAAGCTGAAACATACAATTGAAGCTGAAACACACTCTTGGTGCTGAAACAAATACCTGCTACTGAAACACACACCTGCTGCTGAAACACACTCTTGGTGCTGATACAAAAACCTGCTGTTGAAACAAACGCCTGCTACTGAAACACACACCTGCTGATGAAACACACCTGCTGCTGAAACACACACATACTGCTGAAATATACAAATTATGCTGAAACACACACCTGCTGCTGAAACATATTCCTACTGCTGAAACAAACACCTGCTGATGAAACACACACCTGCTGCTGAAACACAAAATTGAAGCTGAAACACATAAGTTTAGCTGAAACACACACCTGCTGCTGAAACATATTCCTACTGCTGAAACGAACACCTGATGATGAAACACACACCTGAAGCTGAAATATACAACTTAAGCTGAAACACTCACTTGTTGCTGAAACACACAACTGCTGCTGAAACATACAACTGAACCTGAAACAAATATCTGCTGTTGAAACACACACCTGCTGCTGAAACACACACTTGGTGCTGAAACAAAAACCTGCTGTTGAAACAAACACCTGATACTGAAATACACACCTGCTGCTGAAAAACACACCTACTGCTGAAATATACAACTGAAGCTGAAACACATACCTGCTTCTGAAACACACACCTGCTGCTGAAACATATTCCTACTGCTGAAACA
>NW_023634469.1:0-1201 GCF_014905685.2 Nematolebias whitei | reverse complement strand
ACAATTCTTTATAATCATTACTGTCTTACAAATGTTTTGATAATCAAATTGTGTTAGTTCACTCAATGCTTTACAGGTTGAAAAGAACTACTAATTTTTATTTTACATAAACAGTAAGTAATGATTTTTGTTCCTCATTCAGAGAAGAAATCACCTGAATATGCCTTTCTTGATTTTCTGTCTGAAATGAGCAAGCTGTCGTAAGTATGTGAAAGGTTGGTCTTCGGTCAACTAAAATGTTTACTGAAGAAGAAATGTCATGTTTAAACTTTTTCAGAAGATTACCAAGAGTAGACTCCAGAAAGTCTGCTGCTTCTGCAATAATCTTTTCTGTATGTTAAACAAGTTTCATTCTCTGACCTCGACTGTTGATAAACACCTTACGTCAAAAACACACCTCTTTCTGGTCCTTCCACGAATCAGAAAGCTCTAAACTGAACAGGAAGTAAACTCATTTAAAATGTGACAACTGCCCAGTTCAAGTTAGAATGAGAGCTGACAACAGATTGAGAGTTCTGGAGAACGTGAGAGTTCCAAGATTGAGAGTGCAGTCGGTTCTGAAAGCTTCAGAGCAATGAAGAATCCAGAGGTTTTTTGGGGATTATAATTCTGTTTTGAGCTAATCAACGCACGACTTTCTGAAGGTTTGGTAGCTCTCGACGGAGACGCTGAAACGAGTCAGAAAGGAACTACATCCAACGCTGATTCATCATCAACAGGTAGATGGTTCTATTTTGACCAAGTGTACCGTGAGAAGCTGAGATCGGACGGAGCGTGCAACTTCTGGTCAAACAGATTAAATTCCCTCACACATTTCCTCTGTAAGATAAATCTCAATTTAATCTTAAACTCTTCTCTCTCATAAATCAGTACAGATATTTTTAGAAATGTCTGAAGCAAAGTCCTCAAATCACCGCCGAGTGATTTGAAGTTCATTTTCTGTGAAACTGTCTGTTATTATTTTCATATTTTGCCAAATTAATGTAAATGTTTGATGTTAAACTTTGATTTTGAAAATAAATGATTCCATTCATTTGATGGGTCAAAGATAAATAACGTCTCTCGTTCACATTTCTGTTAAATTCAATGCACGGCATTTACAGTCAGAAAAATGAAGAACTCGTGAATATTGTATGCATATATAATTCATATATTTGTCATACAACAAGTGACACGTACCTCACGTGACTCACTACAACTG
>NW_023634468.1:0-1201 GCF_014905685.2 Nematolebias whitei | reverse complement strand
GGTGCAGATCGGCTGATATATCACTGAGACAAAACAGTTTGAATAATGTAGGGGGCGCCCTTGAGTCAAATATTAAACAACAAAACTAAAATGTCCATCAGTTCTCAGTAATGACACACCAAAAATCTGGTTCAGATCGGATGTTGTATCACTGAGATATAACTGTAAGAAGAATGTAGGTGGCGCTGTGGAGGCTCTTGGCCACTTATCATGGAAACCTGTTCAGAGGTGGATAATGATCAATCATAGTGATTTTGGTTCATCTGGGTTCAAATCTGTGCAATTTAGAGCCAAACGTATTGCAACGGCGTCACTTTTTAATTCGCCATGGCGCCACGCCCACATTCTCCAGCTATAACTGTTTTGTTGTTTAAATCAAGTCAGACCATCTTATCTGTCTTCTAACACAGGATCATCCTGATTATGTGAAGGGTGTCAAAGAAGGACCATTCCAAGCCAAAAAAGTCACTTCCTGTTCTGAGGGGGCGGGGCTTTGATGACGTCACAATATGACCTCAGGGTATCGTCGGGCATGGGAGAGGGATGACTCATGCCAAATTTGGTGCAAATCTGTCATTCAAGTTGAAAGTTATAACGTTTGGAAATTTATGGCGTGAAGCTCAACTTTGAGGCCTGGCCACGCCCCTTTAACAAAACGAAACCGAAAGCTTTTGAT
Organism: Nematolebias whitei; assembly: GCF_014905685.2. Taxonomy (NCBI): domain Eukaryota; kingdom Metazoa; phylum Chordata; class Actinopteri; order Cyprinodontiformes; family Rivulidae; genus Nematolebias; species Nematolebias whitei. The sequence continues at coordinate 525 of NW_023634468.1, read as the reverse complement.
AACTTTTACTCTCCAATGTCTTAAGGGCCTAATAACCAAGTTTTAAGTCAATCCTTCAAAATCCCTAGGAGGAGTTCGTTAAAATTCGCCGTTAAAAACGCCCAAAAATTAACTTTTGACCCAAAATGGCCGACTTCCTGTTGAGTTTGGACCGGAGCGCCAAGAGACTTTTTCATAGGTCCTGAGAAGATACACATGTTCACCAAGTTTCAGATTTATCGGTCGAAAAATGGCTCGGGGCTGAAGTTTTAAAATATTCTAGGGGGCGCTAGAGAGGCTATTGCGCAATCATCATTGTTTCCTGTTCAAGGGGCGGGCAATGATCGATCATAGTGATTTTCATGAACCTCGGATCAAATCTGTGGAATTCAGAGCCAAACGTATTGTAACGGCGTCACTTCTGACTTCGCCACGCCGCCACGCCCACATCCTCCAGGGGAAACGCTTTGCGCTTCAAAGCAAGTCAGACCAACTTGTTATCTGCCTTCTAACACAGGATCATCCTGATTGGGTCAAGAGTGTCAG
>NW_023634467.1:0-1201 GCF_014905685.2 Nematolebias whitei | reverse complement strand
AGCTGGATATCTCATTGACTTGAAGACTTGATGTGTCTATCTCTGCTGCCATTTGTGGATTTTAAGGACACATATTTAAGTGGCTTTATGATAACTGGTTCCTGCTTTTTGGATTCAGCTGGTTGCTGGTTTTATCTACAATCAAGGAAGTTGTCGGCAGCAAATTTGGACCTGATCATGCCGCTTGCCTTTATGATGGATTGGTTCGTGCCTCGAGTACCCAGACTCAAATGGTTTGGGCAGAATGGATCAGATCTCGGGGATTTTACTGAGTCAAGTTCCATCGGTGTGGCCATGTAATTTGGACATTTCAGAACCGAGTTGATCAACACAGACTCAAGGTAGATGTCATTAAGTTCTGCCTGTCCCCAAAACAACTGTGTGTTTATCTGAATTTGGCTCCCTTGGCTGGTCTTGAAGGCCATCTTATCTGAATTCACCTGGAGAACATGTGATCTGACGCTCACCACCCCCTCCCTGAGGAATTTCCAACTGATAACCAGAATAAACCAGACGAATGAACTTTGTGTCATCATTTCAGGACTCTTGGATTCTCATAGTCGTTATTCTTGGCCATTCTTCGACATCCCTCGAGAATGTTTATGGATCTCACCGGAGAACATTGACTGATTATTCCATCCTTATCAGAACACTTATAGTGCCCTCGAGAGAGTCTATGGATATTGCTCACCGCTCTCGTCTCCCCCCTCTGCAGAATGTCTACGTCACTATGTGCTTGTTTGTGTGAGGTGTTTTTTAATATTAAAGTTTTTCTTCTCAGCCAAGAAGAAAAAGTTTAATAGGAATTTTTTTCGCCTCCAATTCCTACACGTTTCCAGTTTGACAACTTTTTGTCTGTCCAAACAGGTCTCAGTTGTAAATGAGTCTTCTAGGCTCAATGTGACTTATCTGTCTAAATAAAGGTTGAATGAATGAAAAATTTATGGATTTTTCCCATTTTATTAGACAAATATGAACTGATGCGATTTACAGGGCGGAACGACGTGTACAGCGGAAAATACGGCCCCCTCCTGTACCGTAATTCTGTTATGGATCTGGTCAGTTGGTCTCTCAATGCAATTGATAACATTTTCTCCACGATGAGACAAGCTTCAGGTGAGCCGAACTGCTCTGATGACACACACGCAGCTGTATATGTCTTCAATTCTTAGGGGAAGTGGAATGTGATGCACCTATCTCT
>NW_023634466.1:0-1201 GCF_014905685.2 Nematolebias whitei | reverse complement strand
TTAGTTATTTTATTGTTTTGTATAGAAGAAAGAAAGAGTAAAAATGTACGTGTTACCTTCTCTGTGGTCTTATAGAAAGAATAAAACACATCATGAACCAAATAAAGTGTGACACATCCACTGCTGCATGGTGTGTATGATATATATGTTATAAAGGTGTCTGAACTCACTTAAGAGCTAAAAACACAGGTTGCCATTACTACATGGAGTAGTGCCTTGGGCAATATTGTTATTCTAACCACAAAAGACAAACCAGTAGTGTGAGGAGAGGAAAGTCATGTCACTGTCGATGTGAATATGGCTGAACCAACAGAGAACTGGAACAATGTAACACTTAATGGAGCTTCGCATCAAACATATTGTGTTTTACTCACTGAAGACCAAAAGCTAGAAGCATGAGCAGACAGACGACACAAACAAATTATGCAGCAATCATGTACCACAGGTTCTGGGTTACGCATGCAGCCCCAAAACTGAAGTGGAAATTTCTAATGATTATTAACATAATTATTTTCACATAGGTTCCCCCGGTTTCCACAGATACAAATGAGCAGTATCAGGTGCCATATGGAATATAAACAATTTGCTTATGGGAGTCCCATTTCACGCCTTCTACCAACAACCTAGTCCAGGGCTATTCAACTAGTGTCCCGGGGCCAAATCAGGCCCACAAATAAGCTCAGTTCGGTCCACCAATGGGTTAATTTTTAAATACCGTATTTTTCGGACTATAAGGCGCACTTAAAACACGTTAATTTTCTCAAAAATCAACAGTGATCCTTATAATCTGGTGCACCGTATTAATTCTTGTGACGCTTACTGACCTCAAACCAATTTTATGTGGAACACGTCGCTCAAAAATCAGTCTAAATGTTGTAGTTTTGCTTAATGTGCCTCATAATTTGGTGCGCCTTATGTATGAAAACAGACCCGTTCATTGATATTGCGCCTTATAGTCTGAAAAATATGGTAAAACTAGATTTTAAACCATAAAACAAACTTACTTAATTTTAATAATTGCTGGATGTCCGGCCCCTGAGCTTGTGGCTCTCAGTAAATGTGCCCCCCTGAGCAGTTTAGTTGAATAACCCTGACCAAGCTCTTATCTTAAAAAAAAAAAAAAGCTTCCTAAATGTGTATCATTTTAACGTGAAACTTCAAATGATCCTCTCTGAAACTAAAGAAGGGAACTCAAAGTACC
>NW_023634465.1:0-1201 GCF_014905685.2 Nematolebias whitei | reverse complement strand
TTTATATTATACAGCTTTAAAGATGAGGAACTCATATTTCATAATAGAAAGTATGCAGAGGCTTTTATCCTACACTCGGGGAGTTCATTGTTTAAATTTAGAATGGGTACTCCCTGCTGAAGTCAAGCCCCAAGCATGTTAGTACTGTTTAAAGCCATCCAGAACCATGCTGAGGCAGCGTGACCTTTCTAGTTACATCACTCATGTAAACAAGGCTATTTTCCAGTTTGAAAGGCAGGAACTGATCCAAAATTACAAAGATGCCAAACGCTTGTTTTCAGTTAAGGGGTTGGAATTTCCCAGTTTCTTAGAGCAACCAAGCAGTTCTTTGGGATGCAGAAGAGGCTGATGTGCAGCTAAGTGAGGAATGTTTTAATGGGTCCAATAAATTTATATTGTTTGCTTAAATTAAGTTTGTGGAACAATGATCAGAGTTTTCCTCCCTGGCTTTTGCACCCCTGGAGTTAAAATCTCAATAAGCTCAAAATCCCATCTCCAACCCCCTTTGCACATGTGCAAAGAGAGGACTGGCTCTCCATCAGGGGACACTCAGCCTTCCTGCAGGCTTCTCAGAGATAATGAAGGGAATGTGCACTGTGACCTCTGCTAACAGCCACATGTCCACCTCCAAAATAATCCAACTAAATTCTGCAGTATATATGACAAAACACAATTTCATCAGCAGACAGCCGAAGCAGCAACTTGCAAGCCTAAGAAAATCTCATCATCTGTTCAATAAATGGTTTGAGCCAGTGCATGCTCTCTAATCCCACACCGTCAATGTCAGCTGTGATGCTGAGCTGATCCAGATAACATCCAGGTCAAGTCCAAGTTACTGTTACAGCGCGTGCAGGAGGATGCTGCCTCTTCAGCCCAACTGAAAGCTCAACTACCCCCCCACAAAAAAAAAAAAAAAAATACTGAACACCAACAGGAATCAGCTCAGTCACATCTGGTTACCTCTTATCTGTCAATGTCAAAAGCAGGACGCATTTTTTTTTTTTTAATTCCTCTTTGGAATGAAGCGCCAGCTGAAGGAAGCCGGTGTTAGATCCAAAGAGGAGCAGAGCGGCGATGGGAGTTTGGGCAACATGACAGGAATATGCGTTAAAGGTCGCGTGCGGGCTGTTAGAAATAAGCCGAGATGCTGTCACTGCGCTCGTGAGCCGACACGGAGCGGGTCCGCCTCCCTCCGACACAA
>NW_023634464.1:615-1201 GCF_014905685.2 Nematolebias whitei | reverse complement strand
AATACTTGGTCAGGAATCCTTTTGCATGAATGACTGCTTCAATGCGGTGTGGCATGGAGGCAATCAGCCTGTGGCACTGCTGAGGTGTTATGGAGGCCCAGGATGCTTCGATAGCGGCCTTAAGCTCATCCAGAGTGTTGGGTCTTGCGTCTCTCAACTTTCTCTTCACAATATCCCACAGGTTCTCTATGGGGTTCAGGTCAGGAGAGTTGGCAGGCCAATTGAGCACAGTAATACCATGGTCAGTAAACCATTTACCAGTGGTTTTGGCACTGTGAGCAGGTGCCAGGTCGTGCTGAAAAATGAAATCTTCATCTCCATAAAGCTTTTCAGCAGATGGAAGCATGAAGTGCTCCAAAATCTCCTGATAGCTAGCTGCATTGACCCTGCGCTTGATAAAACACAGTGGACCAACACCAGCAGATGACATGACACCCCAGTGACTGTGGAAACTTGACACTGGACCTCAAGCAATGTGAATTCTGTGTCTCCTCTCTTCCTCCAGACTCTGGGACCTTGATTTCCAAAGGAAATGCAAAATTTACTGTAATCAGAGAACATAACTTTGGACCACTCAGCAGCAGTC
>NW_023634464.1:0-515 GCF_014905685.2 Nematolebias whitei | reverse complement strand
TGCTTCTGCTGCTGTTTCTGGTTCAAAAGTGGCTTGACCTGGGGAATGCGGCACCTGTAGCCCATTTCCTGCACACGCCTGTGCACGGTGGCTCTGGATGTTTCTACTCCAGACTCAGTCCACTGCTTCCGCAGGTCCCCCAAGGTCTGGAATCGGCCCTTCTCCACAATCCTCCTCAGGGTCCGGTCACCTCTTCTCGTTGTGCAGCGTTTTCTGCCACACTTTTCCCTTCCCACAGACTTCCCACTGAGGTGCCTTGATACAGCACTCTGGGAACAGCCTATTCGTTCAGCAATTTCTTTCTGTGTCTTACCCTCTTGCTTGAGGGTGTCAATGATGGCCTTCTGGACAGCTTCTGGACAGCAGTCAGGTCGGCAGTCTTACCCATGATTGCGGTTTTGAGTAATGAACAAGGCTGGGAGTTTTTAAAAGCCTCAGGAATCTTTTGCAGGTGTTTAGAGTTACGTCGTTGATTCAGATGGTTAGGTTAATAGCTTGTTTAGAGAACCTTTTCA
>NW_023634463.1:0-1201 GCF_014905685.2 Nematolebias whitei | reverse complement strand
CCTCGTTCAGGTTTTACTGTAGGCCGAATGTTGTACTTTAAACAAACGGTACAGGTGTCAACATATGCTGTTACCATATCTTTTAGATGAGGGTGCCACCATTGTTGAAGATTCCTTAGCATTTGTCTGCATCCCACGTGTGCTAATCCATGTGCTTCCTGAAATACTGCGTGTTTTAAAGTCATAGGCAAGATCCACTTCTGATTCGGTCCTATCCATACTTTAAACTCCCCTTTTTTCTGACCTCCTCTGTTAAACCATAATGTCTTTTCCTCTGGGGAGGCTGTAGTCTGAGCCTCTGCTACATTTTTCTCATCCCAATGATTCATTTTCTGACATTCCTCTTCCACTGTCACCATCTGGACTCTTGGCAAATAGCCAGCAGCTATCTTGGCTGCTCTGTCAGCTTGCCTGTTTCCTTCCGCTGTGTCTGATTGTGTAACATCATGACCTTTGCACTTCACAACCGCCACTTTTGCTGGCCACATCAAACTGTCAGCTAAATCCTTAATGAGTTCCTCATGTTTAATTGGTTTGTTACTTGCTGTTCGAAAACCTGCTCTTTTCCACTGTGGTAACTGAACATGAACTACACCATAAGCATGGTGTAGACAGTTAACCTCTTTTCCTTTGCTCATTTTCAAAGCCTCAACGACTGCCTGAATTTCAGCTTTTTGAGCTGACTGATGACCTTCTAGCTGCCCTGAGCTCTGTACCTCGTACTCATCACCATTCTGCTGTACCACAGCAAATCCTGATCTCAAAGACCCATCCTCAAGCCTGAAGCAGCAACCATCTGTGTAGAGTATATTTGAATGTGGTATGAGTTCAGTCTGTAAATCAGGTCTAATGCGTTCCTCCACGTACACTTTTTGCACACAATCATGTGCCTGTGTTGTTTGCATACCATCTGCCATGTTTATGCCTTCATGCAGGAACAATAAATTCGGTTCTGATAGGATGTTGCTCATGCGTCTTTGCTTTAAGGATGTCATTGTAAAGAGCTCAGAATTAACATACGCTACTATGTTGTGTGTCGTTAGGATGTGTAGTGGGTGTCCCATGACGATGTGTGCTGTTTTTGAAACAATCCTTGCCAGACCTGCCGCTGCCTGTGTACATGTTGGATGACGCTTCTCAGTACCATCCAACAGCACACTTGCGTACATCAACACCTGTCTACCACCCCCCTTTTTCTGAA
>NW_023634462.1:0-1201 GCF_014905685.2 Nematolebias whitei | reverse complement strand
GTTTATGAATATTTTGGGAGCTCTGTATGAAAAGAATTGTGTGCAAAATAATTGTACAAAGAGAAATGTTGTTGACCAACCATGGATGACGAAAGGGTTGAGAAATGCTTGTAAAAAAAGAATTATTTGTATACATGTTTCTTGAAATTGAGAACACAAGAGGCTGAAGAGAAATATAAGAAGTATAAAAATAAATTGGTAGCGATTATAAGGAAACACAAGAAGGAATATTATAGTGATTTATTAAATAAAAGTAATGGTGATATGAAAGCTACATGGCGAGTAATAAATAGTGTTCTGAAAAGTTATAAAGCAAAAACAGGTATTTCACAATATTTTTTGAAAGATGACGATGAAATCCATGACGAAAATGAAATTGTAAATGGATTTAATCATCATTTTGTGAACGTTGGATCAAGCCTTGCAGCTAAAATACCAAAAGTAGACAATAATGTGAACCATTCAGTTATAAGTTGTGACAACAGTATTTTTCTTAATGGAACTGACAAAGAAGAAATAATGAATGTTGTAAAAAATCTTACAGATAAGAGATCAAAAGACTAGGTGGACATGGATATGATGTTTGTAAAGGACATAATGAGTTATGTTATCGAGCCGTTTACATATATTTGTAATTTATCATTTTCAAAAGGAATATTTCCAGACAATATGAAAGTAGCTAAGGTAGTTCCTCTCTTTAAAAATGGTGATAAATGTGTGTTCAATAATTATAGACCAATATCCTTATTACCACTGTTAGGATTTGTGGTCGGAGCGAACCCAGAGTGCAGAACAGGGACTCAACTCGGCAGAAATACAAAAATAGGTTTTTAATGTTGAATGAAAAGTACAAAATAAACAAGCTGACGGGGCAGCAAAACTTACATAAACAAGGAGGGAGGCACGGGGAACTCAGGAGACACGGGGAACTCGAGGAACCAGGAAGACAAGGAGAGACTCAGGAGACTCAAGGAAGCGTACCCAACGAAGACGACCCGACAAAGGACAAGACAGAATAGGGTGACTTAAATACAAGGAGAAGACGAGACATGATAGCAAACAGCTGGGACGAGACACAGGTGGCACTAATGGAACTAATGAGGGAGCACGAGGGAAACAGACAAACTGGGCCACAGAAAACTAACATCCTTACAACCACAGTTCTCAAAAATTCTAGAAAAACTATTTGTGACCAGATTAG
>NW_023634461.1:0-1201 GCF_014905685.2 Nematolebias whitei | reverse complement strand
AGACTTTATGAAAAATGTAATGCATTTAATGATCAAATATGAAATATTTGATCATTAAATGCATTACATTTTTCATAAAGTCTGGTCCCAAATATCAACAATTTAGCTCATCCAAATCCCCAAAACAATGTTTTTAATGATTTAATACAGTGTAGGACTCAAATTAGCAAATTATGATGAACTACAAACATCTAAAACTGGCTCATTCACAGAGAGAACATTTGGAGGGTTTTGGACAAAAAAAAAGGAAAGTTAAATCGGAGACACACCTTTGCTAGAGTTTTGTTCAAATATACCTATTTTAATGTTAATATTGTTTATTTCCAAAAACTAAAGCAACAGAAACAGCAAATTATACTGAGACAGGCTGTGCACGCTCCCGTGGGTCACTGTTATAAAAGTCATCAGATGTGTCTCATTGCCTGCTCCTCTCTCTGCTCCTCCTGTGCTCCTCCCTTCTCCCCAGCTCCACCTGTCTGCTCCTCTCCAGCTAATATACTGTAGCATCACCTGCGGGGGCCACGCCTCGTCCTCCTCTCCCTCAGGTGGTGGAAGAATCAGTGAACGTCATTCTGTGGGTTCAGCTTCTGACAGATGTTTTTTTTAAAAATCTGCAGCTTCAATATGGTCTCCAGTTCTTTTTCAAACTTGTTCTGAGAAATATGTTCTTTTATTTTGAGCACTGCTCTTGAACGTCTTCCAAGACATGTGGACAGCTGTCAGTCAATCATTGAGGGACACGCCTCCATTCTAGCAACACACATTCTGATTGATCAGTTCATGGCCAGTGAGCCCACGTGGGTCACTTTTTATTTGGATCAGCACCACAAACATGCATTTGAAATGATTGACAGAAAACCTGACAAGTTACAAAACAATGTATTTCAGCTCATCACGTGATCTCAAAACAACAGGCCCCCCAATGCTGTAGGCCCCTGGACTTCAGCCCAGGTCAGCCCGTACATTAAAGCAGCCCAGGAAACAGAGACATTCAACAGCACACAGAACCACTGCTGGATCTGAATCACATTTATACCAAGACCCAAGGCCAGGCACCACACTTCTTCTGACTGGTTAGTAGGACTATCTAGTGTGGTTGGGAGTGTAAGCTGCACCTCTGTTAAATCCAGAGAAATCTCTTGGTGAACTCTATTTTTATCCGCAGGTACACCAGTGATCTGGCACAGCGCCAGAGTCAAGT
>NW_023634460.1:0-1201 GCF_014905685.2 Nematolebias whitei | reverse complement strand
CAACTGGTAGAGCTGCTGCCTCTCAGCGAGCAGGTCCCTGGTTCAAATCCCGGTCTGGGGGCCTTTCTGGGTGGAGTTTGCATGTTCTCTCCGTGCATGCGTGGGTTTTCTCCAGGTACTCCAGTTTCCTCCCACAGACCAAAAACATGCATGTTAGACTGAATGGTAATTATAATATTGTCCCTAGGTGAGAGTGAATGTTTGTTTCATTTGTCTCTTTGTGTCCCTGTGATGGACTTGCAACCTGTCCAGGTGTACCCCGCCCCTCACACAGTGATTGCTGGACATGGGCACCAGTGAGCCCCATGACCCAAAATGGAAGAAGCAGGTAAAAGATAATGGATGGATGGACAGATGGATGCACAAATTGCTTATTTATTTATTTTTGCAATATTTTGTAATTGTGAGTTTGTATCATGGCTGCCCAGACAAACTAGCCCACTTTGCTTCACACTGACCCAGTTGTTTTCTTTTCTTTTCATTTTTGCATTCAAATTGCTCCACTAAATCTGATGCATGGTTCTTTGGTAAAAGTAATGATGCCAGAGGGTTAGGTACTTCCAGAATATAAATGACCGTCTCGAACACATTACAGTAGCAGAGGGGTCATTACATCTTGGGCAATGTTTGCAGTCAGTGAATGCAGCAAAATGTAAGACAGGGCAAAGTTTGTAAATGAGCTGCTGTGGAAGTAAATAGAACAACAAAGAAGAAGACTGGGTGTTGGGATGTTAGCTTAAAGGAAAAGTAGCTGCGAGGTATAAAAATCTTTGACTGGCAGAAAATAAATTGGTGGTACACATTCTGCAGATAACAAGTACACACCATAGCCCATATTTATGGTTTCAACAAAAGCCCTTTACAATTATTTTTAACATTGGATTTCATGGAATTGTGTTTAAGTGCTTACTTGACAATGTGCAAACGTAAACCCTAACTTAGAAAAATGTTGTTTATTTTTGGCTCATTGTCTTATGAAATATGCAATAAACAAACATCAAGACTATATTAGCTGCTCATTATGGGCCTGCAGTGATAGTTTGTCCAATATTAGAAGAGGAGGAAACAAGTTGTGAAATGCTGAATTATCAAATAGTTCCTTATTTAACAAATGGCAGTGTTTTGGAAAAACACTCTCTCTTTTTCATCTGGACTAACAAAAAAACGAAGTCCAGATGACATGATTCAACCTTTTTTGTTG
>NW_023634459.1:0-1201 GCF_014905685.2 Nematolebias whitei | reverse complement strand
TTAATTGCAGGATCATCCAACTTCTGAAGTTGGGTGATGTCTGGGTCAGTTGAAAATGACTTTTCATATTTTAAAAGAACTTGGCGAAGTTTGTCTCTTTCTTCATCAGATGTCAGAGCGTCGGCTTGGGCGACCACCTGATCAATCTGTGATGAGACTGATAAGGGTTCTTGCTCCGTGGGGAGCTCCAACGAATCCCTTTCTGAGTCGTCGGACCTGTCTATGGGTAAGACACCATAGGTTTGAGGTCCTTGGTCGACATCATCGGTTGAGCAAAGAGCTATGGCCTGTGTTGGTTTTGTGAACCATACTGGCCCAGCTTCTTGACTCGGTACCAGGTTATCTGGGAGTCCTCCCAGAAATGGAATGCCTAGTTCAAAATCATGAAAATCAGGTTCTGAGTGTTCAGCTTGCGATGACTCATCATCGTTTGTGTGCGAGTTTACCCCCCTTCGTCCGATGAGGGGTTGTTGGAGGCAACAACAGCAGTGTCTTGGTGTGTTCCACCGACATCTGTGACGTTGTCATTCGCGCCTTCAGATTTAGTTGCGATCACATCACTACATAGTGCTCCAGGTTGGATTCCCATTTCAGCGTGTTTCAAAGTTTCTAACAACCTTTGTAGTTTCTCTGTCTCTTCCGAGCTCAGAGGTGTAGGGCATTGTATCTGGAACTTTTGTGATTTTATCGCCTCGGTTCGTTTCGTCCGAGGTGGGGGAGGGTTAGGTACGTCTTTTGGGGGTTCCTTTTCGGACTTCCCCTGATAATATGGGTCCTCTTGGTTCCCATATCTTTGCGTCCTACACACACCCCATTTACGATAATCACGTTCATCCTCTGAAAGAGGAGCTTTTCTGTCCCAGCGTGCACCTTCATGACACGGTTTGTTAGTTTGAACAGACTGTTTTTTTCGCCTTTTTTCGGAGGAGGCGGCGAAGCCCGCCGTCCCTCCAGTTCTAGGGAGTGGGGTTTAACCTTTACACCAGGAAACACTTCTATGGGCGTCTTAGCATGAGAACATGCCTCAAACACATTCACAGCACACTGTTTAATCTCATTGCTGGATTTTTCTCCGAAATTTGCCATCATTTGCACTGACGTTTTAAAGTCAGTGTGGAGATTTTTGCTGAAAACAAATTTAAAACCTTCTTCCTCCTCCATTCCGGTTTCATTTCTGTTACCAAAATAAGCTTGGAAGATT
>NW_023634458.1:0-1201 GCF_014905685.2 Nematolebias whitei | reverse complement strand
ATAAGGTCCTTAAGGTCAGGATTTGACCTCAGGCCTAGTTCACTACAGTCCCCCCTTTGGAAATCATCGCCTGTCCATGGGGATGAATTCTAACATGAACTTACGCCTTCGAATGTCCTTGGTCTTGATGTAATCCAGCAAGGAAAACAAAGTCAAAGGTAATCCAGCAATGTTTTTGGTAATTCCATTGTGTTGATGGTAATTCCATAATGTTGTTGGTAATTCCATTGTAGCAATGCTTTAACCCTTTGGAAACAGAGTCTGTAATCCATTGGAAAAAGTCATATAATCCACAACGGTAAATCCACAACGATTAATCCACAACGATTGGAAGTGTTGATTGATCAGCATACAGAGGGGTTCCCTTGGATTGAACTGAAGATGCGGCCACTGGATGAAGAGTGGAGACCAACGTCAGGATTGCAGGTCTCCTCCAGCGAAGGTCGTCTCTGGGCGACGTCCAGTCTGTGCCGTTCTGGTTCAATGTGTCATGCAATTATGTGGTTTAAGGTGGGCTTATGAAGGGGATTTTACATAAGGCCTTAAACTATATGCACCTGATGTGTAAGCTATTATGATTGGGAACAGCTACAGCTACCAGTTAAGGGATGGAACATGCTGAAAAGGGTAGTAATAGGGATTTATACCTATAGAAGAGTGTTCCAAACTATTTTTCCATTCCTAACTTGGTTTAAGTTAGCCTTACATGGTAAAATATAGTTTGGTTAAATTGTCTGTTGTCTTTTAGACGAACGACTTGAGATTGGGTGTTTGGTTTCCCCATAAATTTTTGTAAGTCTATGGCGAGACTCATCAAAAAGAATTAGCTATCCCCCCGAATAGAATTGTTTGAGTAGGTTCAGCTTAAGCGTTGTGAGACCAATGTAGATTATGGTACTTAAGGTAACATTAATCTACATTGACTCCGCAAAGATGGTGTTTTAACGAATGAACTGCATGTTGGCATAGTTAAAACCCTTTACAGTCTCCAACTAAAACTACACACAAGATTCATTCTTGCTTGGGGTGTTCAGAAACAATACCAAAAACCAATTAAACGATGTCTCAACATCGACAAAAACAGTGACTAAGCAACCAGTAAAACAACGTTTCAACATTGACAAAAGCAGTGATTAAGCAACTAGAAAACGACGTTTCGGTGCGCCACTCACTCTGAATGTCAGATTTGCTCACGTTATCG
>NW_023634457.1:0-1201 GCF_014905685.2 Nematolebias whitei | reverse complement strand
TTGGGGGAGTCGGTCCCCAGTCCGCACCCATCACCAGAGTTGAGGGATTCACTGAGCGGGGCTATTCCTCGGTAACCCCCCTGGAGCCAAGCCTCGCGGAAGCTTTCGGAGCGAAGCTGCCCAGGTCGGAGCAGCGTCCCGTCCCTCCGGAGGAACTCGAACCAGACGGTGACCACGCTCTCCAATCGAGCCCACCAGTGTGCTTGTCAGGCGGCCGCAACTAGCAACAACGTGGCGCTGCTAGCATATAGCATGTCCAAGGGACTGAAGGCCGCAGACCTGCCTTGGAGACAAAGAACTCCCTCTGTAAGGCAGCTGACGTCAGCTCAACATGTGCGCCGCTTCCACGGGTTGCCTGTCGAGGATTGCAGCGTGGATGACGGTAATCCAACGTTCCACCTGGCTTCGTCACTCTCCCTCGCTGCCGGAAAAGCTGCACAAGGACTTGATGGAGCCCCCCATCACGTCGGACGCGTCGTTCGGAAGCAGCTTAAAAACCATGCTGGCGAACTCGAAGCAGTCGGAGAAGAGGTCGGAAGCTGTGTGCCATCTCATCAAGCCGCGCGGCTCATCCCGTCCCCCGGCCCGCTGGAGAGATCGTCGAGAGCAGAGGCAGAAACATCGGCGCTCCACAGCAGCAGCAGCTTCGTCTCGCTCAGCTCCACCACCAGCCCCGCCCGTCAGAGACCACCCCCCCCTCCTTCTGGCAACCTGCACTTCAGCGTTTTTCCCCAGAGATCGCCTGCAGACAGCGCTCGGGGCAAACAAATCGCAGAGCTCACGGGGGAGAAGTTTTAAAATGACGGTCTGCGGAGGATGTGTGTATAAATGACACAGGAGTTGAAATAAATGATTTTTTCAATGATCAAAGTGCCTGTTTTTAGCCAGTCTGTAAGCTCGGATGAGCTCACAGCCGCTGCACACACATCCCTCCACATATAAAAGCTGGTGTCCTTAAAAATAAAGGTCTTTTAAACCCACCGCCACTCAACACATGACGAGACGCTCACTACGGTAAGCGAAATAACTCGTTATCAATCAGACCCGCACGATCACCACCCAAGCGGTGTTAAACGCGCACCAGAGCGAGGCAAGCAGCCTCCATCCAAACGGCGCTATGTTGATGATGCATGCACAGCTGCCCGGCGCTCACCGGCTCACATCGGTATAAATGTGGGACCGCAGGCCGGGTCCGGTGGAG
>NW_023634456.1:0-1201 GCF_014905685.2 Nematolebias whitei | reverse complement strand
TTCATTTTAAAAGCTGAAATTTGTACATCTGTTGTGTAACTGAAGCTAGTTTGTGGTAAAACACTTTATTCTGTTTAAACTGTGGTGCAGAAAGGGGGTTCTGACCCGGTTCTGTTCCGGCTCGGTTCTGATTTTGAACGAGTTGTTTTAAATGGATGGAAAGCTGTTTCAAAGCTGAGCGCCGTCTCAGACCGCTGTTAAGAGTTTTGTTGTGAAATAAAATATATTTGTGTGCTTAATTCTTATTTTTATGTATTGGTGAAACTTATTTACTCTTCAACAAAGTCTGTGTAAAGCTGAAGAAGACATAGGCATTTTCTGTCATCAGTTCCTTTGTTTAAACTCAGCAGAAAACTGAGCACGAAAGGGGGAGGTGAACAGAACTTTCTTGTTGATGTTACAGAGGTCTCACTCTCTGATTGGTTCAGAAAGCTGCGTTGCTATGGATACGAGGTTTTATGGCTGGCCAGGACTAATGGATACATTCCAGACGATAAGTTATATGACAGTTGGCCTCATATACAAACATGAAGAGTTTTCCTTAAAGCCTGTTGAGGCAGGGATGATGTTCTGATCAATGTTTAGTCTAATTGTTAGATTAAAATAACTAATACTTTGCAATCTAATGTTAGTTTAATATTTCTGATGTATTAGTATGAAAATTAGAGGTTGCAAGGAGTAATTAGTGTATTCTGAGGAATAGGACAGATTGAACTTTCTTTGTTCTGTTTATCTGAAACTGTTCAATGGGATGCTGCAGTCAAGAGTTATTTAGTGAGTTTTATTGTCTGCATTAAACATGGTTTAACACTCTTGTGAAGTTTGCTTCAGTTTTCATATATATAAAGTAAGTATCTAGGATGAACATTTTAATTAGATAAAAGTTGTGATTATATAGTTGAAGAAAGACATGCACACTTAATAAAAACGACATTGATATGTTTCATAGGAAAATATGAAAATCCAACAACACTTAGAAGAAAAACTGTGAAAGTTAGACAAAGGAACATTTTGGGGGAGGTTGTAAGTTCTGTGTGTTGCTCCAAACGGGGCAGCACCCAGCCAGGTTATAAAAGCATGAAGCATCTCCCCCCTCAGCAGAAGAGCAGACCAGAAACATGCAGCAGCTGAACAGAACCGCCCAGAACAGAACCATGCAGCACGAGCTGCATACAACTGTGCAGGTCGTATTGGTCAGAAT
>NW_023634455.1:0-1202 GCF_014905685.2 Nematolebias whitei | reverse complement strand
GAAGATCAAGGTCTCGGAGCCTGGAGGAGCTGTGGAAGTGGAGGATCATAGGTCTCGGAGCGTGGAGGAGCACTGGTTGGTTCTCAGAGCCTGGGATAGCAGTGGAAGTGGATGATAGTGTTCTCGGAGCTTGGGAGAGCAGTGGAAGTGGAAGATTGAGGTCTCGGAGCCTGGGAGATAAGTGGAAGTGAAAGATCAAGGTCTCTGACCCTGGGAGAGCAGTGTTAGTGGAAGCTCGAGGTCTCAGAGTCTGGGAGAGCAGTGGAAGTGGATAATAGATTTCTCGGAGCCTGGGAGTGCAGTGACAGTGGAAGTTTGAGGTCTCAGAGCCTGGGAGAGCAGTGCAAATGGAAGATCGAGGTCCCAGAGACTGGGAGAGCAGTGGAAATGGAAAATCTAGGAGGACCTGTGGAAGTGGAATATCGAGGTCTCTGAGCCTTGGAGAGCAGTGGAAGTGGAAGATCGAGGTCTCTGAGCCTGGGAGAGCAGTAGAAATGGAAGATCAATGATCGGAGCCTGGGAGAGCAGTGGAGATTGAAGATCAAGGACTCGGAGCCTGACGGAGCAGTGTAAGTGGAAGATCGAGGTCTCTAAGCCTGGAGGAGCAGTGAAAGTGGAAGATTAAGGTCTCAGAGCCTTTAGGAGCCTTGGAAGGGTCTTAGAGCCTGGGAGAGCAGTGGAAGATCGAGGTCTCGAAGCCAGGGAGTGCAGTGGAAGGTCAATGTCTCGGAGCCTGGGAGAGCAGTGGAAGATCAAAGTCCTTGAGCCTGGGAGAGCAGTGGATGATCGAGGTCTCGGAGCCTTGGAGAGCAGTGGAAGTGGAAGATCGAGGTTTCGGAGCCTGGAGGAGCTCTGGAAGTGGAGGATCGAGGTCTTGGAGCTTGGAGGAGCACTGGTAGGGTCTCGGAGCCTGGGAGAGCAGTGTAAGTGGAAGCTCGAGGTTTCAGAGCCTGGGAGAGCAGTGGAAGTGGAATATCAAGATATCGGAGCCTGAAAGAGCAGTGTAAGCGGAAGATCAAGGTCTCGGAGCCTGGAGGAGCCTTGGAAGGTCTCTGGGAGAGCAGTGGAATATCGAGGTCTCAAAGCCTGGGAGTGCATTGGAAGATCAAGGTCTTGGAGCTTTGGAGAGCAGTGGAAGATTGATGTCTCGGATCCTTGGAGAGAAATGGAAGATCAATGTCTTGGAGCCTGGGAGAGCAATG
>NW_023634454.1:0-1202 GCF_014905685.2 Nematolebias whitei | reverse complement strand
CAGACGTCTGGGGACAGAGGAGACCAGTTTCTCAAGTTTAGAAATAGGAATGCTCTCCCATTCATGTCTAATACAGGCCTCTAACTGTTCAATCGTCTTGGGCCTTCTTTGTCGCACCTTCCTCTTTATGATGCGCCAAATGTTCTATGTAGGTGAAAGATCTGGACTGCAGGCTGGCCATTTCAGTACCCGGATCCTTCTCCTATGTAGCCATGATGTTGTGATTGCTGCAGAATGTGGTCTGGCATTATCGTGTTGAAAAATGCAGGGTCTTCCCTGAAAGAGAAGACGTCTGGATGGGAGCATATGTTGTTCTAGAACCTGAACATAGTTCTCTGCATTAATGGTGCCTTTCCAGACATGCAAGCTGCCCATGCCACAAGCACTCATGCAACCCCATACCATCAGTGATGCAGGCTTCTGAACGGAACGTTGATAACAACTTGGGCTATCCTTGTCCTCTCTGGTCCGGATGACATGGCGTCCCAGTGTTCCATAAAGAACTTCAAATCGTGACTCATCTGACCACAGAACAGTCTTCCATTTTAAATGACCCCTGGCCCAGTGCAAACGTCTGAGCTTGTGGAGCTTGCTTAGAAATGGCTTCCTCTTTGCACTGTAGAGTTTCAGCTGGCAACTGCAGATGGCACGGTTGATTGTGTTCACTGACAATGCTTTCTGGAAGTATTCCTGAGCCCATTCTGTTATTTCCTTGACAGTGGCATTCCTGTTTGAGGTGCAGTGACGTTTAAGGGCCCGGAGATCATGAGTATCCAGTAGAGATTTACGGCCTTGACCCTTACGCACAGCGATTGTTCCAGATTCTCTGAATCATTTGATGATGTTATGCACGGTTGATGATGATAACTTAAAAGTCTTTGCTATTTTATGCTGGGTAACACCATTCTGGTATTGCCGCACTATCTTTCTGCGCAACAATGGTGGAATTGGTGATCCTCTTACCATCTTGGCTTCTGAGAGACACTGACACTCTGAGAAGCTCTTTTTATACCCAATCATGTTGTCAATTGACCTAATTAATGTTAATTGGTCTTCAAGCTGTTCGTTATATGCTCAATTTCACGTACTACTACTCACGCGCTACTACTCACGTGCTACTACTCACATACTACTACTCACGTAGTACTACTCACATACTACTACACATGTACTACTACTCACGTGCTACTACTCACGTACTA
>NW_023634453.1:0-1202 GCF_014905685.2 Nematolebias whitei | reverse complement strand
ATTTCCAAAGGGGGGACTGTAGTGAACTAAGCCTCAGGTCAAATCTGGCCTTCCTGGGACAAGAACTGTATTTCATTGATTTGAGTCCAGAAACACAAGATTAAGTTCATCCAGAGACTTTCTAAGTGTCCTGCACTGATCATTTCAAAGAACACTCTCTTTTTCTTTATTATCATTACTATTTTACAAATGTTTGATAATCAAAGTATGTTTAGTTCAAACCATTTTTAAATGTTGAAGTGAACTAATCATTTTTAATCAACTGTGAAACAGTATTAGTGATTTTTAATCCTCATTCAAAGTAGAAATCAAATTGGAATGTGTTACGGAGTAATTCATGCATTTTCTGATCTTCTGTCTGAAATGAGCAAATTGTGAAGTTGGTCAAAGGTCGAAAACAAGTTGTTGGAACGAACTGTCATGTTTTTAAATCCTCTCAGACGTAAATAAGAGAAGCTGGCTCCTGTTTTCACCCAACTCGTCCAAACATTTCTCTCGTCTGTCTCTAAACATTTTCAATCTGTTCCAAAACATTTTCTGTTTTTCTGACTTCTAGTGACCTCTTACGTCACAAAAACACACCCCTGTCTGGTCGATTTGACCAATCAGGAACCTCCCAAATGAACCGGAAATAGAACTCTTTAAATGTCGGTACTTCCTAGTTCAAACCAGCTTCAGTCGTTTGCAGCTCCAGTCGAGACGCGGTCGAGTGCAGTCGAGTTCAGTTCGGAGAGCAAGCCGAGCTGAGAAGTGCTGGAGAGAACAGGAGTTCAGACATGATTCGGAGCTCTTCCGAGTCTTGTGGGAATTATGCAATCTTCCACATCTGAGTGGAACTTCTGAAGGACTCCACTCATGTGAGTCCACTCGTGAGGTGAACTGTTGTTGATGAAGTCCCGCCACCACTCCGGACAGTTCTCTGCCATCCTACGGAGACGCTGGACCGGTAGCGTTAACTGGAACTCCGTATCCGCTGATTCATCGTCAGAGAGGTAATGAGTCGAGTTTACTACCGAGCGTACCGAGGAAAGCTGGGTTCGAATGGAGGGTGCCGTTCTGTTCAACACTTTACCTCACACACCATCTCCCTCCCTCTAAACTTCATCTTTCCATCTTTAAACTCTTCTATCTGCTAGAAATTAATCCAGATATTTTTAGAAATGTCTGTTGTACAGCTGGAAGCAAGGAAAACCATCGCCGTA
>NW_023634452.1:0-1202 GCF_014905685.2 Nematolebias whitei | reverse complement strand
CTGGTCTGATCTACTGGGAGACATTTTAGAAAACACTTGATGAACCTTCTCACTGGTTTTGTTTCTGTCCTGAAGTTTGTGGCATTTTTGACTGAAGTGACCTCATCAGAAGTGCTACAGCTAGCTGCTGCTGCCACTCTGTTTATAAAGTCTCTTGTAGGTCCATACCAGGTTCTGAAGAGCTGAGATGTTGCCATCAGCAGACCCAACCTCCATTCAAAGAGTCATCTACAGCAGGTAAGATGTTAGCTGTTCAGAACATTGACCCAGATCCACACACTAACTGTTCAGACTATCCCTTTAATCCCGTCGGCCCACAGTCCAGCTGGAGCCCAGTTTAATCTCTGAGCTGCAGAATAATCTCAGAACGTCCGGTCCAAAACCCCAAACCTTTGATTCTCATTATTTATTGTTTTCATTCTGAACAGAACTAGTTACAGAAGTTTGGTCAGAACCTCAGCTCGTTCTCTGGAGGACCTCACCTGTCCAGGTGTCTCTCACTTACCGTCCTCGTGGATCCGCGCCACGTGCATCTGCTCCACGGCCGCCAGGACCTTCCCCCATTGACACTCGGCTCGGTACCGGTCCAGTTCGGCCTCCAGCCGCAGCTGGCTGAAGGAGACCCGGGTCCGGGAGGACATGGCTCTTCTGTCCTGGTGGGGGGGACCGAAGTCCCCGGACACGATGGGAGACACTGCGGACTGAGAAGGGACAGGGACAGACAGATAAGCTGGGGGGGGTGTCTGTTGTCATCAATAATATTATCATCCTGCCTAGCTGTGCACGTGCCTCCGTGCGTGTGCACAGTCCTCCTTAATCTTTTTAAGTGGATCAGAAGGACCCGGAACCATTTTAAAGTCTGCAGCTAAGAAAAGAAATGAACCTGCAGGGTTCCAACCCACATCTGAGCCCAGAACCATTTGAAACAATCTGGAGGGTGGGGTGGGGGGTTTCAGGTGTGTGTGGGGGGGGGGGGGGGGAGGCTCTATTAGCTACTTTATGTAAAAACCTCCAGCATCCTGAACAGGGATTTGGATCCATCTGGTTCTCTCTGGAACGATCCCATGGAGGATCAGGCCTCTATGCGGGTCTCTGTGGGGTCCACAGATTGGACTGGGTCTGGAACTGGATCCACAGAATGGACTGGATTTGTGTGGGTCTGATCCAGTGTTTGAGCAGCAGGTTCACTCCGCCCTGTCTCT
>NW_023634451.1:0-1202 GCF_014905685.2 Nematolebias whitei | reverse complement strand
CCCTGTAGTATGAGTTTTTATAACTGCTTATTGTTGTTGCTGTTGTCCATTGTTGTCATCTTTCTTTGTTGAAATCAGGTCTCTCTTGTAAATGAGTCCTCGAGGCTCATTGGGATTTACCTGTATAAATAAAGGTTGATTGATAAAGCATTCCTGTCGTTTTATGTTTGAGCTAATGAATGGAAGGTCTGAGATCATTATATTATTGCAAAGTGTCTGTTCTACGTCTAGCCAGGGTTCATCAAGGGGTGTTTGTTTTATCCATCTTGAGATGTATTCTAGCCTGTTGGCTAGAAAGTAATAATAGAAATTGGGTAGCTCTAGTCCTCCTTTATCTTTGGTCTTCTGTAGTGTTTTTAGTTTAATACATGGGGGTTTATCTTTCCAGAGAAATTTAGGCCCTATTTACACGGACACAATGGGGGGAAACGTAGGTTTTTTCGTATGTTTATTAGAGTAAAAGATTCACGTTGACACGGTCAGATTTTGTGTTTACATGCATCCGCAGGAATCCCCTCCACCCTCCCGAATCCGCTGTAGTTACCATGCCGGGTCATTAGATGGTGCTGTGAATTTTGTACCTTCACCTAATGCGCATGTGTGCTGCCTCGGCACGCTCTTTTCCTCTGGGCTAAAAGCTCAGCTAACAACATCTTAACAAGTTAAAGCTGGTTTTTGGCTGGATTTTTGATAAGAGTCGACAGATTTGACGCGAAGTGGGACTGCTTCGTCTAACAGCTCCACACCGGTCGCTGAGTGGACCTGAATTGAGTCTATGATGTCGGACTTTACTCCGTGATAATCAGTAGCTGAGTTACTGCAGGCAAATCAAATGATCTTAATAATGTTTGCTTGTGTTTGCTTCGATTACAAAACAACAGAGTTTTTATTTTTTCCTGAAAGAAGAAGAAGCTGTCTTTCCATCAGGCGGACCAGAACGAGACTTGGCCCAGGTGTACTGCAGGAGGACGTCGAAGAGAGAGCTGTTGGATGAACTATTTATTTAAAATTCCCATCATTTCTTTTATTCAATCAATTTAATGTTTTAAGTTGCATTAATCAAAGGAGTGACAGCCTGAACGAGCCAGATGGGCAATGTGGGACCAGATTCCAGGATGAAAACAAGAGTCCAGTTCATTAATGCAGTTTACAGTTAACTTGTTTTTAATAGTATGTTCAGTTAAATTATCAGTGTTTGTGTG
>NW_023634450.1:0-1202 GCF_014905685.2 Nematolebias whitei | reverse complement strand
ATTCATTCATTCATTCATTCATTCATTCATTCATTCATTCATTCATTATCTTCATCTTGTTCCAGAGTCAGGATGCAGAGGCAGCAGCTTAAGCAGAGAGGCCCAGACATTGCTTTTCCTAGCCACCTCTTCTAGCTCTTGTGGGCAGACTCTAACGTTCCCATGCCAGGCAAAAGACAGTCTCTCCAGTCTGTCCTGGGTTTTCCCCGGGCTCTCCTCCCAGTCAGATATTCCCGAAGCACCTCCCTAGGGCGGTGCCTGGGTCCTTCCTTACCAGATGCACTGTTGTGCATTTGGTAAGGAAATGTATCTTTTCCCAATAATGCAATAAATCTGGGAAGGATCAGATGTCCCAGCTTTTTATCAGCCTTGAATGCTACATTACCTTTGTGAATCTGGAGCAGCAAAATGGTCTCAAAAGTCACATTCACAAGCAAGCTGATTCATACACCAGTGTTCACTGATTTGTCCACAGCAGATTTGTGCATGTGCATTTGACAATTTGTACACATATCTGCAGAATATTCCTGCTTGTGTAAATTGAAATGTGTACATTTGAATATCTGCTGTGCAAATCTTGTAGTACGTATTTGTAAAACCTGTAGTAACCTGTAGTAACCTGTAGTAATCTAATTGTAACTGGTAAATGGACTGAACTTATAAAGCACCTTTCTATCTAGTCAAGATACTCAAAGTGTTTTACACTACAATCTGTGCCACACAGCACTCTACTAGATCTCTAGAAAGATAATCTGAATCTGTAGAGACTAATCAGTGCTTTATTACATTCATACACCGATGAGACCGAGGCAGTGAGGGGTTCAGTCAGTGTCTTGCCCAGGGACACGTCAACATATGACTGCTGGTGGAATCAAACCACCAAATCTCCCATTGGAGGACGACTGCTCTAACCACTCAGCCGCTTGTGTGACAACTTTTGAGAGTGATTTATTTTCATACAAGAGGAACTGTATGAAGCTGTTCTGGACAGCAACAACCTGGCTCCATCTTATATTACAGATCTTATTGTTCCGTATTTTCCTAACAGAGCACTTTGCTGTCAGGCTGCAGGTTTACTTGTGGTTCCTAGAATTTACAAAAACAGAATGGGAGGCAGATCTTTCAGTTTTCAGGCTCCTCTCTTGTGGAACCAACTTCCAATCTCTGTCCATGAGGCTGACACATTATCCAGTTTTAAAACT
>NW_023634449.1:0-1202 GCF_014905685.2 Nematolebias whitei | reverse complement strand
TTTAAACATGAAAAATTGATCTTTATTTTCCAATCGTTTAATCAATATTCTGATTCCTTTATTTGTTATACATGTATGTCTGAAGTTGAAGCGTTCAACTTCACTGCAAAAAAATAGTAGGGATGCACGATATTGGATTTTTGGCCGATATCCAATATGTCAATATGTTAAAACGTATTTGACCAATACCCGATACCAATACTGATTTTTTTATTTTTATTTTTTTTTCCCTAGACCTACTTACAGAGACTACATAGCTTTCTCTGCTGTGGAATTAAAAGACTACATTATTCTGCATGGTCGTTGTCAATTTGGCCTGCTACCAAATGCAGATGCCAAAAAGGGGGCTGAAAATGATGTAACCATAGGCATCGCAACCATTATATGTGAAGGGGACAAGTCCCCCCCACATTCCAAAAACGTTCATTTGGACCCCCCACACACACCCAAACACACTTTTACTATGAAACATTAGTTCAGGCAGCACAGTTTTTCTTTCTTCGTGAATTAATACGTTCCATTTGATTAATAGGAGAATACTCAAGACACTAAAACTCCACTCCAGGTTTTCCTGGTTACTTCCAACTCTAAACACAGCAGCCTGTTGCCACGGTCAGAGAATATGGTGCAACACCTGCAGTGTTTCTGTGCATCTCCTCCTGCTTCGACAGAAAACGCGCACAGGTGGAGGAGATGGCGACATCTCCGTGTTACTCACTTGCCAGTTTAGCGAGTTTTGTGCAGGCAGTTGTTGACCAGGGGGGTTGATCATAAACATATATACATGTTAGGAGGAGAGAAGTGGAGCGCTACATCTGTAGCATCTTAGCTTAGCAGTAACTGTTGTAAGACGCTGCAGGTGTAAGAGACGCTGCAGGTGTAGAGACACTGCAGGTGTAAGAGATGCTACAGGTGTAAGAGTCGCTGCAGGTGTAAGAGACGCTGCAGGTGTAAGAGATGCTGCAGATGTAGAGACAATGCAGGTGTAGAGACGCTGCAGGTGTAAGAGACGCTGCAGGTGTAGAGACAATGCAGGTGTAAGAGACGCTGCAGGTGTAAGAGACGCTGCAGATGTAGAGACGATGCAGGTGTAGAGACGCTGCAGGTGTAAGAGACGCTGCAGGTGTAGAGACGCTGCAGGTGTAAGAGACGCTGCAGGTGTAGAGACAATGCAGGTGTAGAGACGCTGCAGGTGTAGAGAC
>NW_023634448.1:0-1202 GCF_014905685.2 Nematolebias whitei | reverse complement strand
CAGCAGAAATTTAAAAAAGGCTCTGGCTGAGAGACGAGGGATTTTACCAGACTCGGTCTGCTGAAAAAACATAATTTTAGCTGATATGGCAGATGAGTGTTGTGATATTTACTGAACTGCGGTGCCTTTTAAAAATGCTGTTTAGAGGTTACTGGCTCGTTCTGTGTGGGGAATGTGTGAAGAGAGGCAGCTGAGAGATCAGTTGATCTGACAGACTCAGATGAAAAAACTTTCAGAGGTGTTTCTGTTTTATGTCAAAACATACATCATCAAAAAGCACATAACTTAAAGGGGCGGCTGTGGCTGAGTGGTTAGAGCAGTCGTCCTCCAATGCGAGAGTTGGAGGTTCGAATCCACCAGCAGTCATATGTCGAAGTGTCCCTGGGCAAGACACTGAACCCCTCATAGCCTCTGATGTGTGCCCCATCGGTGTTTGAATGTGATAAAGCTCCGATTAGTCTCTTTAGAATGATTTGTTCAATTAGCTTTGTAAAGATCTAGTAGAGTGCTGTATGAATGGGTAAATGAGGACACAGATTGTAGTGTAAAGCGCTTTGAGTATCTTTAAATAAGATAGAAAGGCGCTATATAAGTACAGTCCATTTACTATTTACCATTATAACTTCCCGTCAAGGATCTGTTACCTGGTGGAGGGGCCGGCGGAGGAGCAGGGCGTGAAGTCGCTGCCGCAGCTGTTGAGCACCTCTGGTGCTGTTGCTGGCCAAGGCGGTCCCTCCAGCGGCCGGAGGGGCAGGTGGACTGTGACGTCACCAGACTGTGTACAGTCTCTGAGACCTCTGCAATTCCTCAAGGATGGTCCTTAGTTGGCCCCGAACAGCGCCTCTGGGGTGATGGAGCCCTCCAGCAGGTCTTTCTGCAGCCTCTCGGACAAGGATGGCGAGAGGCAGAGCCAAGTGATCCTCTGGATCATGGTCATCCAAGCGGTGATGCGGGATAGGCAAATCGCAGAGGTTGCACATGTTTAAGATGACATCAGCAGCTTTACGGAGAGAACTCATTGCCTCCTCCAGCAGGTCTGCTTCTTCCAGCCTCTTCGAGATGCTGTAGGCCAGCAGGGCGATGTTGTTGTTCGCTGCGGCCATCTGTGATGATCACTGGTGAGCTCGGTTGGAGACTTTTGTCACCCTCTGGTCATGCTTCCCTGGAGGGACAGGTTGCTGGTCCATCCTGGAAGTGTTTTC
>NW_023634447.1:0-1202 GCF_014905685.2 Nematolebias whitei | reverse complement strand
TGTAAAATAAATGACCGCATTCATTTTGATGGGTCAAAGATAAATGATGTCTCACGTTTGAATTTCATTAACATCAATGTACGTTTTATTCAGTCCAGAAAAATGAAGAATCCGTTTTAATTGATGAATATTTCGCTGCATCTGTTCATCTATATTTGGTGGCCCGTAACGTGCTCATAAATGGACTGTGTATATGTGTAATAATTGATTTTACATGTTGGCATGAAAAATAACAGATTGTTAGCTGTGTTGAACGCAGCGTACAGAAGCTGCCGCTTGGAGCTTAACACTGCATGTTTGAGCTAGTGATGTGTTGAAGCTGAAATTGTGAGTCATATGTCTTTTTAAAGCTGAAATTGTACGCCTGTTATGTGTAACTAAAGCTGGGTTTGTGTGGAAACGCTTTATTCTGTTTAAAGACGGTCCATACGCGGTTCTGGTACCGGCTCGGTTCTGAAAAGGTTTGAACGAGTTGTTTAAATAGCTAGAAAGACGTTTTTGAGACCGGAGCGCCGACTCCGTGCAGCTCAGAGCTTGATTCGTGACACTTGTAACAGAAATTGGTGCATTTTGACAGTTTAAAAGGCGAGATGTGGTCGAAGTATTTCAGGCTAACAGTAACATGCTAGTTGGAAGAACGGTTTGTGATTGGTTGGATTAGCTGCTGTGAAGCGCTCTGATTTGCTGAGAAGTAAATGACGTGCCTACGTCATTTCCTCTCACCCCCGTGCTGCTTTGTGGTTGGCGGATTCAGTCACGTGACCCGGAAATGAAAACTCGTTTTCATAGGGAATAAAATCTGCTTTTTAAAGTTCGAAAAGCGCTTAAAAGCTGTATTCTGAAACGCTGCTTAAGTTCTTCAAAGTCTAATTGTTAAAATTTTGCCACGTTTGAGTTTAAAATCCGTCATTAAATGATGTTTTTGAACAACGCTAGCGATGCTAATTTTAAGCTAACAGCTAACGACCGGATGAGTGACGTGTCACGTCACTTCCTCCATGTCAGAAATGAGCTCGGTTGCAACCGTAAGCTTTGCTGTGCTTAAAATCACTAATTAAAACTTGCCACATGTCCCTAAAACTCATGTTTCATGCAAAAAAGTCGTGCTTGTTGAAAGAACGCCGCTTTTACGCTTCAATACCGGTCAGAAATGTTGATTTTAACCGAGTTTAGCCGAAGCTAACTTTAAGCTAAGCGGCTAA
>NW_023634446.1:773-1202 GCF_014905685.2 Nematolebias whitei | reverse complement strand
AATTAGTTTTCTCTTTTTGTTGAAAGCAGTTTTCTTGTTTCCACAGCTTGATGTTTCCTTGGTCTTTGCTAAATGAACACCCGTGACTGTTCAGAGGACAACATGAGAAGCTGGTGACAGGCGCCCGTCAGAAGGGAGTGCAGGCTGTTTGGGCATCACATGCCTTGTTGCAGATGGACAACGCCTCATCAGCAACACCAGGACGTGTCTTGGAGGAGGATCAGGTGTTCACTTTGGTTGAAAAACAAAAAAAATGCAAGCAATATCAGAGTGCAAAGTAACTTCACATGTTTGAAACACAAAAAGGCTGCCTGATATGGCACAACTGACTGTCCTATGTCAAGTGTCGGGCATGCTACCACAGGAAAACCATCCCAGTGGTACCTAAAGGATGTCAGATTAGAATTGTATGGAAACCCCACTGTGTAA
>NW_023634446.1:208-673 GCF_014905685.2 Nematolebias whitei | reverse complement strand
AGGAGAAGGAGGAGACGTGCTTCGTTGGCAGTTACCCAAGTTGGAGTTTGGATGCCATCAGTTGTCATGACTCAAGAAGAAACGGTCAAAATACTGATAAAAGAAATAAACTTGCAGCCGAAGATGTGGAGGAGCACAGAAGAAGTGCTCTCCAACATAATTGAAGCTTTGAACTTGTTTTCCTGTGTACCTTGCAATTTTTCCATGCACAGCTACAGAAGGAGCCAGAGGGTGGTGATCACATCCTATCACCACGAGTGGAGGAAGCTGTGAAACATTTCTAGTACATATTGGGTAGTTGTAAAACCTGAATTGACAAAATGTAATGAAGGCAACCACAGTTATGCAAATATCACATTTTGTCTTTAATAACTGTACAAGGACACTGGTATAAAAAAAAAATAGGGTGAGTGGTTTTAGCCACAGACAAATCTCACATATGACATGCAATTATGTGAGACAGCT
>NW_023634446.1:0-108 GCF_014905685.2 Nematolebias whitei | reverse complement strand
GTTTGATAGTAACAATAAAAGTCATCCTCAATTATCTGAGGTGCCTTCCTTTGGATGTGTGTATGGTGTACATCTGTGGACTTGGAACAACCAGACTTATCAATTAAC
>NW_023634445.1:915-1202 GCF_014905685.2 Nematolebias whitei | reverse complement strand
CTAAGGAATCCAGCAGACAAGTTGAATTTTGGCTTCGTTGCAGTCTCTCATCCTGAGCAAGCACAGTGGAGACAGTGGGAAGAAAAACTCATTTTTAAAAGGAAGAAACCTCCAGCAGAACCAGCTCAGGACAAGAGACCATCTGCTTTGACCGGCTGGTTGAAAGGACAGGAAGGCGAGACAGACGAACACAGAATGGTAGGTCCAGGTATAGGTCCAGGTCCAGGTATAGGTCCAGGTATAGGTCCAGGTGTACCTGAAAGACAAAAAACACATGTTAAGGATAG
>NW_023634445.1:0-815 GCF_014905685.2 Nematolebias whitei | reverse complement strand
AGAGCGAAGTGCTCTGTTAGGAAAATATGGAACAATAAGATCTGAAACATAAGATGGAGCTAGGTTGTTGAGAGCTTTGTAGGTTAGAAGTAAGATTTTGAATTCTATTCTGGATTTGACAGGGAGCCAATGGAGAGAAGCTAAAACTGGAGAGGTATGATCTCTCCCAGTAACTCCAGTTAAGACTCTGGCAGCAGCATTTTGGATCAACTGAAGACGTTTTAAAGAAGTATTTAACACCCAGATAATAAACCATTGCAATAGTCCAGTCTAGACGTGACAAATGCATGGACCAGTTTTTCTGCATCATCTTTAGATCAGATGTTTCTAATGTTAGTGATATTACGCAGGTGGAAGAAGGAGGTTCTAGTAACGTTTTTAATGTTGGGGATAAAAGACATGTCCTGATCAAAAATAACACCAAGATTTTTAACATTAGAGCTGGAGGACAGATTAATGCATCTAAGGAGGGAGAAAGACTGAAACATTCATTCCTAAGGTGCTCAGGTCCAAAAACCAAAACCTCAGTCTTGTCTGTTCAACAGGAGAAAATTAAGGGTCATCCAGGTTTTTATGTCTTTAAGACATGCTTGTAGTCTAAGTAGCTGATTGGATTCATTGGGTTTAATGGACAAATATAATTGTGTGTCATCAGCATAACAATGGAAATTTATCCCATGCTGTTTAATAACTTTACCTAATGGAAGCATATATAAAGTAAAGAGTATTGGCCCAAGCACTGAGCCCTGAGGAACTCCATGACTAACTTTGGTGTATGAAGAAGATTTATTATTTACATTTACAAACTGGAATCT
>NW_023634444.1:0-1202 GCF_014905685.2 Nematolebias whitei | reverse complement strand
GCTGTTCAGTGTCAGGAGGGCTGTGATCAGTCTTACATCGGGGAAACTAAACAGCCACTCGCCAAAAGGATGGCCCAGCACAGAAGATCAACATCATCAGGCCAGGACTCTGCGGTCTACACTCATCTCCAGGCCAGCGGTCACTCTTTCAAGGATGAAGATGTTCACATCCTGGACAGAGAAGAACGATGGTTTGAGAGAAGAGTAAAGGAGGCCATCTTTGTGAAAAGAAATCGTCCATCATTAAACAGGGGTGGAGGCCTCCGGGTTCAACTGTCCCCTTCTTACAATGCTGTGATTGCTAGTATCACTCAGCCCTCTGTGAATAGTAAACAGCCATCAGTGTGCTAATGATCCATTGTTAGGCTGATGGTCCTTCTTGAGCATGTGATCAGCTGGTTTTGGTTGTCAGTAGCAAACTGGTTGATCCACTCTGAGAAGGTGCTATTTAAGAGACTGAGCTGAAAACAGCATCTCAGACTGAGGAAGTCTCTTGGATGAAAGACGAAACATTTCTACATTTTTTTTTTATTTGCTTTGTTTTGTTTTTTTGAATGTCCAGAGGACCAGATTGAACTTTTTTGGATTTTTCTACCTGGATTATTGAGCATGCATCAGGATATTTTGAATCACTTTGGGCAGGATTGCCTAAAACTAGAGAGGAGAGGGATGCACTCACCACTCTTAGCAAGGACAAAAACATCATCATTCTCCCAGCAGACAAAGGAAGGTGCACAGTGATTTTGAACCAGAAAGACTATCATGAGAAAGTTATGACACTCCTTAGTGACTTAACCACTTATGAACCTCTGAAAAGAGATCCAGGAAGTGGTTACAAGAAGAAGTTAATAGATTGCCTGAAAAATTTGGAGCAGGACAAGGCTATTGACCGTATTCTGTACCACAGACTGTACCCAGGGGAGACCACACCTAGTCTGTATGGTTTACCTAAAATCCACAAACAAGGTGTACCTTTAAGACCAATTGTTAGCATGATTAACTCTGTCACTTACAATGTTTCCAAATATCTGGCGTCTGTACTCATCCCTTTAGTTGGCAGCTCAGAACACCACATACAGAACACCATGGACTTTGTGGATAAGGTGAGGGATGTCATCATGGAGACTGATGAAACAATGGTCTCTTTTGATGTCACATCACTCTTTACATGCATTCCTGTTGATGATGCAGTAGAGGTGGTC
>NW_023634443.1:0-1202 GCF_014905685.2 Nematolebias whitei | reverse complement strand
CTGAGTCAGACCTGGTCCATTTACTGTTTCTGACTCAGGCCTGGTCCGTTTTCTGTGTCTAATCCAGACCTGGTCCATTCTTTGCCTCTGAGCCAGACCTGGTCTGGTTACTTTTTCAGAGCCAGACCTGGTCCATTTTCTGTTTCTTATCCAGGCCTGGTCTGTTTACTGTTTCTGAGCCTGGCCTTGTACATTTACTGTGTCTGAGCCAGGCCTGGTCCATTTACTGTTTCTGAGCCAGTCCTGGTCCATACTGTTTCTGAGGCAGACCTGGTCCATTCACTGTGTCTGAAGCAGACCTGGTCCTTTTTCTGTTTCTGAGCCAGACCTGGTTATTTTTCTGTTTCTGGGTCAGGCCTGGTCCATTTTCTGATCCTGAGCCAGGCCTGGTCCATTTACTGTTTTCTGACCCAGGCATGGTCCTTTGTATTTTGGAGTCAGACCTGGTCCATTTACAGTGTCTGAGCCAGACATAGTCCATTTACTGTTTGTGAGCCTGACCTTGTCCATTTTCAGTTTCTGAGCCAGACCTGGTTCATTCATTGTTTCTGTGCCAGTCCTGGTCCTTTTACTGTGTCTGATCCAAACGTGGTCCATAAACTGTGTCTGAGCCAGGCCTGGTCCGTTTACCGTTTCTGAGCCAGACCTTGTAAAATTTACTGTTTTTGAGCAAGACATGGTCCATTTTCAGTTTCTGACGCAGACCTGGTCCATTTTATGTTTCGGAGACAGGCCGGGTTCATTTACTGATTCTGAGACAGGCCGGGTCCATTTACTGTTTCTGAGACAGTCCTGGTCCATTTACTGTTTCTGAGACAGACCTGGTCCATTAACTGTGTCGAGCCAGGCCTAGTCCATTTTCTGTTTCTGAGACAGGCCGGGTCCAATTATTGTTTCTGAGACAGGAATGGTCAATTCAATGTTTCTGAGCCAAAGCTGGTCCATTTTCTGTGTCTTTTCCAGACCTGGTCCTTTTGCTGTTTCTGAGCCTGGTCTTGTCCATTTAATGTTTCTGAGCCAGACCTGGTCCATTTACTCTTTCTGAGCTAGACCTTGTCCATATGTTGTTTCTGAGCCAGGAATGGTCAAATTAACATTTCTGGTCCAGCCTGATCCATTTACTGTCTAAGATTCAGACATGGTCCATTTACTGTATCTGAGCCAGACCTGTTCCATTTTCTGTTTCTGAGCCAGACCTAGTC
>NW_023634442.1:0-1202 GCF_014905685.2 Nematolebias whitei | reverse complement strand
ATATATATATATATATATATATATATATATATATATATATATATATAAAATAAAATTAAATAAACTACGTCTTACTACTTGTACTACTATTCCTACTTCACGGTTTTTCACTCATCGCAGGTCTTCATGGTACGGATCCCCCACGATAAACGAGGGACTACTGTAATTGTTTATTGCCTGAATGTAATTGAACAAATGTGTATGACTTGTCATGTTTTTGTATTTAAAACTCATGCAGTTTATACTTTTAAACTATTTTAATCCATTTTTCTGCTTTTAAAATACAAAGTAAATAATACACACTTAGAAATATTTGTGCCTATGTTGATCTAGGAAAATCATCTAAAATACTATAGAGAACAGTCTGTCACTTTGATGAGCACTTTGATTGATTGTGTGGCTGTTCTGGGTGTTTCCCACATATTAGTGTCAGCTGGGACATGTTTCAGCCTCCAGGGTCTCTCTAATCGATAACTCAGCATCTTTATGGAGGGATGAATTTCTATTGCAGCTGTTATATGTGGTATCAATTAAATTTCCTCTTCTCTTTGTGTTTTGCATCATAATGCAAAGGTGAAGTCCCAAATCCAAATCTTGGATGCCATTGTTTATTGTTTCACGTCAGGAACTGAATGTCGACAAAATTTTAATTGCCGTCCTCTTCACCAGCAGTGTTGCCTCTTCCTCGGACCTGCTGATTAAAATAACACTAATGGAGCATAAAAATGTTCGACCTCACAGAGGTCATCATGTGACTCTCATAATAATGAAAAAAGATGTAGTCAGGGCCTGAGAAATATGACAGAGAACAAAATACATTGTAACAGCTGTTTTTTTTTTGTTGTTGTTGTTTTTAGTTTCTAAAGACAACATTTGCCACAGCTACTCGTACGGTCTGCGAGCCATCATCCAGTGTCTGCCCGCCTGGTTACGTTTCATCCAATGCCTGAGGCGTTACCGCGACACCAAGAGGGCCTTCCCACACCTGGTGAATGCTGGGAAATATTCCACCACCTTCTTTGTTGTCACCTTTGCAGCCCTCTACGCCACACACAGAGGTAAGACTCGGGATGCACGTAAGGTGTTTTACGAGTTGTGTATTTCTTTTTTTTTTTAATTCATAGCAACTTTGATTTTGGCTTTGACGTGGTTCCACATACCATACCATACCAATTTATTTATAGAGCACTTAAAACAGCAAC
>NW_023634441.1:0-1202 GCF_014905685.2 Nematolebias whitei | reverse complement strand
GACGTCGACCAAGGACCTCAAACCTATGGTGTCTTACCCATAGACAGGTCCGACGACTCAGAAAGGGATTCGTTGGAGCTCCCCAAAGAGCAAGAACCCTTATCGGTCTCATCACAGATTGAACAGGTGGTCGCCCAAGCCGACGCTGTGACATCTGATGAAGAAAGGGACAAACTTCGCCAAGTTCTTTTAAAATATGAAAAGTCATTTTCAACTGACCCAGACATCATCCAACTTCAGAAGTTGGATCCTGCAATTAACTCGATGATACTGTATCTGACTGACCCAAACAAATACACTCCATCGAAAGGCGAACTGGATTCCAATCCAGACCTTAAAGTCCTCTTTCAGCTGCGCAAACAGCTAAAACTACTTAAGGGCATCCTAACTTTTGCTCATGGACGGACGTGCTCACCCGTGTTCGTGGTCCCCCATGACCACAGGGGGGTGATGTTAGTCCATGCACATGACCTTCCGCCCGCAGGACACAAGGGTGACAATGCCACGCTGAAAGCATTAAAACAGATTGCTTATTGGCCTGGAATGAAGAAGGATGTCAAAGACTACATTTAAGGGTGCCTGGTCTGTGGCCAGTTTCAGCCATCCAGACCACTCCACAGAGCACCACTGCATAGTAGAGGCATTGCATTTCCATGGTCGGACCTCCAGATTGACTGGGTCGGACCACTCACTAAGAGTTCTAGAGGAAATAAATATTTTCTCACGGTAACCTGCGCGTTTACCAAATGGGTAGAATGTCTACCAGCCCCTAATGACACAGCATAAACCACTGCTATGTTATTAATGAATCATGTATTCTCAAGGTTTGGACTTCCCCTCAGGGTGAACTCAGACCAAGGTACACACTTCACAGGTGAAGTAATGAAAGAACTGTGGAAGACGCTAGGCGTCAAAGCCAACTTCCATATTGGCTACCATCCACAGGCTTCAGGCCAGGTCGAGAGAGCAAACAGGACTGTGGTGAGTATTTTGAAGAAATACGTAGCCGCAAACCACAAGGACTGGGACGTGAAACTCCCTCTGGTCCTCATGGCCATAAGGGCCACTCCACACACGTCGACTGGCATCTCTCCTTTCGAGATGATGACGGGTCGACAAATGACTCTCCTTCTACAGCTGTTGTACCTACCAGGCGATGCTGCCATGGCAACAGCCTACACTACACAACAATACATGAAAGA
>NW_023634440.1:0-1202 GCF_014905685.2 Nematolebias whitei | reverse complement strand
TTTATTTTTTCAATTTATATGCCTTCTTTTATGATTTTCTACTGTTGTCATTATTCTGTAAAAACAGGTATCTCTTGTAAATGAGTCCTCAAGGCTCAATGAGACTAACATGTATAAATAAAGGTTGAATGAATTTCCATACAAATCATTGATCATTTGCGAGAGATAATAGTGGCACCAGAAGCTAGTTTTAGCACTTCCAACAGGAATGTTGTATTGTTTAGGCTAAAATAACCAATAAGATATTATTTGTGTGACTGCTGAGTCATGCCTAATTGTTTTTCTTTTGATAGTTTTTTTCGTACAGTTTTTTTTGTTTTTTTTACTATAATACTTCAGCATATTTTCAGCTGTTTTAGCCATTCAAGTATCAGAATGGTCAGCTTGTTCAGCCCATTACAGTTATGTCTTTTGGCTTTTATAATGTCTAAACTTTTAGAAATATTCAACTTTATGCACAATTTTTTCTCGTTGAAATGCATCATTTTTTATTCAATCATAAAACATTGTGATCTTTGAAATATACTTCATCATACTGACTTCATATGCATCTCTTTGTGTCCTTTTGTCTTTTTTATTTATCCTTATGCTTTATTTTTGTTTCCTTACATGTCTTTCATGATTTGTGTACTTGTGATGATTTTATTCCTTTTAATTATTTTTTTATGCATACTGAGGGAGATTGGGGAATGTGGCATGTGAGAGTGTGGCCAACAGCATCGGATGGTTGTTTGTAGAATGACTGTTGTTGTGAAGAAGAGAAAAAGAGTATAATCAGAGAAGAAGACCAAATGGTGGAAGATGAGGAAAGAAGAATGCTGTGAGAAATTCAGAGAGGAGCTGTTAAAAGCTCTGGGTGGTAAGAAAGTACTTCCAAATGACTGGACTACTAGAGCAACAGTAATTAGAGACGGGTAGGAAGGTACTTGATGTGTCATCTGGACAGAGAATGGATGATAAGGAAACCTGATGGTGGAATAGTGAAGTGCAGGACGCTATTCAAAGAAAGAGGTTAGCCAAGAAGAAACATAACAATGAAAGAATTGAAGAGAGGAGACAGGAAAATAAGGAGATGGAATGTAGAGCAAAGAGGGAGGTGGCAAAGGCAAAGCAGAAGGTATATGAAGAGTTGTATGGGAGGCTGGACACTAAAGAGGGCACCAGTACACTTCTCCATTCTTCAGAAATTTTCTCACCCTCAA
>NW_023634439.1:0-1202 GCF_014905685.2 Nematolebias whitei | reverse complement strand
TAACATTTAGCTAGTGTTCTGAACATGTACCTTTTACCTTTCTGTCCTCCCTTCACTGGCTCCCTGTTCGTACGAGGATAGTCTTTAAAATTCTTCTGCTGACCTTCAAATGCCTAAATGTCCTCGCAGCCCTTCACCTCTCTGAGCTTCTGGAACCTTACGTTCCCTCTCGGGCCCTGAGATCATCTGATCAGCTGCTTTTGGCTGAAGCTCAGAGGAGATCGGGCTTTTTCAGTCATGGGCCCCAAACTCTGGAACAACCTGCCCCCCAACATCAGGCAGACCACCTCCCTTCCTCACTCCAAATCTCTGCTAATCACATCTGTTCTCTCAGATATTTCACTCAGTGTAAATTGATTTAGTGTTTTTTAATCTGTGACCTTATGTTTTAATGCTTTTTATTAATTCAATTCAATTCAAAAATACTTTATTAATCCCAGAGGGAAATTATTTGTTGTTGTAACTCGTTATCCTCGTTTCATTAAGAGATGTTATAGATGCTGATGCTGTAGACAAGAAGGATCTCTTGTAAAGGTCCATCCCTCAGTGGATCCTAAGAAACTGGCTGCAGATGCTGTCCGTTCTGTCCACCCAGACTCGGCTGGCCTCTCGGTTCCCCTGGACTGTAGGACCGCCCAAACGCTGAGCAGAACTCCTCCCAGAGCGATGGCCACTCCTCCCAGCAGTCTGCTGAGCTCCTCGTCGCTGCGGACAGCCAACTTTAGGTGCTGAGGGACGATCCTGTCCTTCTGTCATGAGCCGTGTTTCCTGCTAGTTCCAGGATCTCAGTGGTCAGGCACTTGAGCACAGCTGGCAGGTAGATGAGAATGCGTCCACAGAACATCCTTTTCAACTCATTTGCGAGTTGGGGCCATAGTTGAGATATTATTTGAGCTTTTGAGATGTTAATCAGCTGCTGGTTGGAGAAAACTGCCTTGTTGCCATGGTTACGCATCATAACAAATGTCCAAAACTAAAAAAGTTTCAGTAAAAATCCTTCCAGCTGCACAGCATCTGATACCAGAGGAAACAATCATCCAAAACATGTGATTTACATCCAGAAAAAGAGGAATTAAAGTTTCTAAAAGCAAAATCTCAGAATGAAAGTAGAGCTGCTCCAACATGCAGCCACCTGGAGCGGCACAATTCTAGAATCTTCTTTAATTTTTCTTTAATTCTTCAATTATTATTATTAGTGTATT
>NW_023634438.1:0-1203 GCF_014905685.2 Nematolebias whitei | reverse complement strand
CTACCTTACAGATCTTTAGCTTCTTCCTTACAGAACTTTGGCTGCTGCCTTACAGAACTTTAGCTAATTTCTTACAGAACTTTAGCTGCTACCTTACAGAACTTTAGCTGATTCCTTACAGAACTTTAGCTGATTCCTTACAGAACTTTAGCTGCTTTCTTTCAGTACTTTGACTGCTACCATACAGAACTTTAGCTGCTGCTATACATACAGTAGCTTGAGCTGATCCTTACAGATCTTTAGCGGCTACCACACAGAACTTTTGCAGCTACCTTACAGAACTTTAGCTTTTGATTTGGTTTGGTTCACACCAAGGTTGGCTCATTCTTTGGTAAAATGTAGCTCTATGGCCAGAACCAAATCCAAGTCCGGGTGAAATGTCTCTGTCTTGTCCTCGCAGTGATGTCAGTGTCCCCAGGTCTCGTCGATCTTTCGCGTCTTTACCAGACCGAGTTTGTCCGGAGCATCCGTGCAGTCGGCGTCCTGTGGGCCGTCTGCACGCTCTGTTTCGCCATCATCCATGTGGTCATCCTTGTGCAACCGTCTTGGATTAGTACTACAGACACCAGGACATCGAAGGTGGTACTGCCAAAACCCAGTGGTACCATGGGACTGTTTGAGGTGAGACACTCATCTCTGAACCCTGACTGTCCATTCAGAGCTGGTCTGGACTTCAGCAGCTGTTTTGTCAGCTCCGAGGTCTGTTTCTGGTATATCAGAACCTCCAAACAAATTCTGGAGTCCTGTTGATCCCCATACTTCTGTTTGTTTTAAGGTGTGTATGGAGTCGGACTGGCCAGTCCCAGACTGTCAGGGTGCTTTGTCCAGTCTGTCGCCGCTGCCGTCCTTCCAGTCAGTGGCAGTGTTGGTTGGAGTGTCCCTGTGGGCCGTGTGGACCAGCGTCCTCTGCCTCTGTCTCTTCAGGTTCTGCAGCGCTGCAACCGTCTACAAGATCTGCGCCTGGCTGCAGCTGACAGCAGGTCAGTTTGTGGTTCTGATGGTCCCATTTTCCACCGAGGCTGTCTGTGTTTCTGCACTTCCTGTCTGTGTTTCTCCACTTCCTGTTTCTCTACTTCTTGTCTGTTTCTGCACTTACTGTTTGTGTTTATGCACTTCCCATCTGTGTTTCTGTACTCCCTGTCTGTATTTTTGCACGTCCTGTCTGTGTTTCTGCACTTCCTGTCTGTGTTTCTGCACTTCCTG
>NW_023634437.1:0-1203 GCF_014905685.2 Nematolebias whitei | reverse complement strand
GGGAAGTTCCCCTGGATTGGCAGACAGACTGGGGACCTTAGAGTGTGTTCCAACTACAAGGGAGATCATGCTCTTAAGCCTCCCTGGTTAGGTCTATTCGGGAGTTCTGGAGATGAGGGTCCGTTGGATAGTCGAACCTCAGATTCAGGAGGAGCAGTGCAGTTTTTGTCCTGGTCAGCAGGATCCTAAAGGGTATGTGGGAGTTTGCCCAACCGGTCTACATGTGCTTTGTGGACTTGGAGAAGGCGTTCGACCACATCCCTTTGGTAGCCCTGTGGGGAGTACTCCGGGAGTATGGGGTACCAGGTCCTTTGACACGGGTTGTTAAGTCCCTGTACGACCGGCATCAAAGCCTGGTTCACATTGCCGACAGTAAGTCGGGCTCCTTACCGTTGAGAGTTGGACTCCGCCAAGGTTGTCCTTTGTCACGATTCTATTCATAACTTTTATGGACAGAATTTCTAGGCGCAGCCAAGGTGTTGAGGGGATCCGTTTTGGTGGCCTTAAAATCGCGTCTCTGTTTTTTGCAGATGATGTGGTCCTATTGGCTTCATCAAATCGTGATCTACAGCTTTCGCTGGAGCGGTGCACAGCCGAATGCGACGCAGCCGGGATGAAGATCAGTTTCTCCAATTCTGAGGCCATGGTCTTGAGCTGGAAAAGGGTAGAGTGCCCTCTCCGGGTCAGGGAGGAGGTCCTTCCCCAAGTGGAGGAGTTCAAGTATCTTGGGGTCTTGTTCATGAATGAGGGAAAAATGGAGCGTGAAATCGATAGGCGGATAGGTGTAGCGTCTGCAGTGAAGCAGGTGCTGTACAGGTCTGTCTTGGTGAAGAGAGCTGAGTCAAAAGGTGAAGCTCTCAATTTACCGATCGATCTACGTTCCTTCCCTCATCTATGGTCACGAGCTTTGGGTTGTGACCGAAAGGATGAGATCTCGGATACATGACCTCCTCACTTTTTTCCGCGCATCTCATGTGAAAAATATTATTCTTGGAGATTTAAATATCCACATTAATAATTCCTCTTCCCCTCTGGCAGCAGAGTTTAAGTCCCTTTTGGATTCTCTCAATCTCACTCAGTATGTTGACGCCCCTACGCACAACAGGGGGCACACTCTGGATTTGGTGATTACAGACACTGTACCTATCAATAACTTATCTGTATATGACCTGGGTGTCTCAGACCACAGTGTCATCTCCCTGG
>NW_023634436.1:0-1203 GCF_014905685.2 Nematolebias whitei | reverse complement strand
CACACAAATATATTTTATTTCACAACAATTCCCTCTTTGGACCTAAAACTCTGACTCTGACTCTGACTCTGACTCTAAATACCTTAGGTCCACACAGAGAAATAAAATCATAAAGTCAACCCCATCATTCACCTTAACATTAAAGGAGATAAAATTGAAACAGAAATAATCATGTCACTTAACTGCTTGAAAAGGACCTGCTTTGGTATTATTAGCAGCCAATGGAAACACTTCACCAAGAGTAATACAATTGTCATTTTTCTGCATCCTGGTCAAGATAAACATGCATTCAAAACCCCAAACTTCCTCTGGGTACAGGGGTGCAGGTTCAGTATACAACGCAGGACGCGCAGCCGCACACGCTATGCATTCCGACAGCGAGGCCTGTCGGGCGGCCTCCGATAACCATTCCAACCATATATTAGTTCCACTGTAACCAGTAGACATATCAATCACATCGGTAGGAGCAAGTTTCGTGTAATCTATTGCAATCACCTGTGGAGACTGCTCTGGAACAGCGGAAGAAAGAGAATCAAGCGATGAAGGACTGACACTCCTTATCAAGTTAACTCGCAACAGACCTACTCTTTTCAGATACCAGCTAGCTACTATTCTTAGTAGGTAAAAATCAAATGGATGCTCAGTTGTTTTAAAGGAGGAGACCTTTTTGATGGAAAATGATATGGGATTCTGAGAAATTGAGAAGTGTCTCTGTAAAGCAAAATGGTTAGTCCAAAACTGACGAGGTTCACAAAAGGCTAGCTGGTTGAGTTCAGACTGCGATGGCACCCAAGACATCTGGCACAACACAACTTTATTCCAACTACATTCGACTGTCTGGCCGGCACAAAGGACAATGTGCTTCATCATACAGAAAGATGGACATCGGGGAAATTTTAATGTACATGGGCAAATATAAATATCCATACCTCTGACCGAAGAGTTATCACCATCACAGTCAATCACCTCACATAAGTCAAAAGTGAAGGTGGTGGTCTGGCCTGCAACATACTGCAATGTGAAGATGTTCTGTCCTGGGTACACCCCATACCCCCTCTTATGCCTATCAATAGTACAGTCTGACCTTCCAGGAATAACACAAGCATATTCTAGGAGAAAGATCAAAGTCACCATACTCACAGTAACTATCCCAACTTCCAGAATGACCTTTCTATCTGGCCACCACATTTTTGTCAACCTCTT
>NW_023634435.1:0-1203 GCF_014905685.2 Nematolebias whitei | reverse complement strand
TAAATACTAATACAATATTTTTTTTGATCCACAGCAGTCGTTATCTGTTCCATTAAATCCATGAGTGCCATTGACGTAGAATTTTTAGGTCTAAATCCATATTGACTATCACTTAATATATTTTGCTTATTGATAAATTCATCTAATCTAGTGACAAATAATTTCTCTAAAATCTTCGAAAGGTTAAAGAAGAATAAAAAAATCTGACAAAATTTAAAAATGAGAAGAATTTTTAGATGATGTCAGAAAATAACTGTTTACTGACATCGTGTAAAATAAACCCAAATAAAAACTATAATAAATGTGCATCTTCAGAGCGTCCAGGGTTAAGGAACCATCATCATCTAAAGTGCATAAAAGAGATCTGTGGTTAAAGCAGAACAGGATGTGGATCCAAACAGTGAAGCTTCTCTACAGCTGTGAGCAACATCTGCACCTCTCAGTCAGGGTCCGGTCCCGTTGTCCACGTTCAGTCAAAGTTTCTGGGTTTGGATCCTGTTTGTACCGTTCGTCGTGGCGGTGGGACCTCCTGCTCCGTGAGCTAGAACCACCAACAGCTTCCAGTCTGAGCAGGTTTGTGGTGAGAAGCGTCAGCAGGGAGGAAACGAACGTGACGTTTCTGACGCCTGCCAGCTGCAGCAACATCTGGACCTCTGTCGGCCTCAGACAGCCGGGGGCAGGATGCAGATAAGTCCGTTCTGTCTGGTGCTGAGTGAGTACGAACTGCAACATCAACTCTTTTATTCTTCATGTGGAAAACCTCTCCAGCCTCGTCTCAACCTGTTCCTACAAAAATATTAGATCTTCTTTGTCTCAGTCAAACTAGTGATTCAGCTTTTGTCTCTTTTCATGTTCCAGCTCTTGTTTCTTCTTCTCTGTCACGTTTTGGGGCATTTCACAGCATCTTTGCCACTTCCTGGGTTTTCTTTACATCTGCATCAACCTGGCCGCGCACGTTTTATTTACTTTTATAATTTTGATTTAACGTCTTTTCTCTCCTTTTTAAAAATGCATTAACTTTTGTAACTCCTCACACTTGAGATCTTCTCTTTCTCTTGTAGAAGAATAAGAATCACTGACAGGATCTGAGAGGTCCTCGTTTGGTGGAACGTGGGGTTTTAAAGTTACACAGTCAAAAACTAACAGCAGTTATATATATATACACATATATATATATATATATATATATATAGTGGGGAGAAC
>NW_023634434.1:0-1203 GCF_014905685.2 Nematolebias whitei | reverse complement strand
TTTGCCAAATTAATGTAAATGTTTGATGTTAAATTTTGATTCTGAAAATAAATGACCGCATTCATTTTGATGGGTCAAAGATAAATAACGTCTCTCGTTACATTTCTGTTAAATTCAATGCAAGACATTACACAGTCAGAAAGATGAGGAACTCGTGAATATTGTATGCATATATATCTCGTATATTGTCATACTACACCTTTATCACAATATGCTAATTTTTTGAGAAGGACCTGTATGTTCAGGTCTCTCTTGTAAATGACACCTCGAGGCTCACTCAGATTAACCTGTCTAAATAAAGGTTGAATTAATATGAAACTCAGCAAGTGGAAACTCATAGAATCCGTCAGCCGTTTGTTTACAAAGTGAAATGAGCACAGCGTTTGGGGTGGTTTCTTCACATTCAGATTTTTCAGCCACATTCTTCTTAATTCCTCATCTGTACGTAGGAGATGGAGACTATACCACTCACAGGACAGTCTTTTTTTTTGTTTTGGGTCCATGTTCAAAATACTGTTTGCTGTAGCCTTATCTTGGTCTGTTTTTTCGTGCAGCTACGAACAACACAGTAGGACCTGACCCCTGGTAGGACATTTTAGTAAACTTCACGTTTACCCCCCCCCCCCCCCCCCCCCGTCCTGTCCGGCATCGTGGCACTCAGAATTATTGTGTGAGTGTCAAAGTGATGCACTACAAATTTACTTTCACAAGCAGAGCATTATGGCTGGCCTTAATGCTCTGCTTGATATATAAATTAAATTTTATCAGAAATTGCTTTGAGTTTGTTTCAGATGTAATGGACATGGGGATGAAAAACAAAGAAGATAACAAAGCAGAAAAGTGAGAGAAGAGTTAAAAGGTAAAGAAGGAGATAAGAATAGAGGAGTGAGAGGCATAAAGAGAACACAAATCAACATCATTGAAGTCTGACTCTAGACCTGCGGAAAGAAAAAAACAAGACAAAACTGAGAAACCACAACAACAAACAACATATATAATGATACTTATAACATCATTAGAAAGTATTTTATACAGTACATGGTAATACAAGATATATTTGATGGCCACCACAACCCAACTGAGAGTGTATCTGATAAACACCTGAATCTAAACACCTGTGTGAGCATGATGTCACTATAAGGTTTCTCCATAAAAATGTTCAATAATGGATGTGGGGACCCATAAACCCGTCCCCACAGGACA
>NW_023634433.1:0-1203 GCF_014905685.2 Nematolebias whitei | reverse complement strand
AGACTTTCTTTCTTGAAAATCAAGTGAAAGAACACTCTCTTTTTATTATCATTACTATTTTACAAATGTTGATAATCAAAGTGTCTTAGTTCAAACCATTTTAGATGTTGCAGTGAACTAATCAATTTTATTAACTGTGAAACAGTGTAATGATTTTTTAATCCTCATGCAAAGTTAGAATTCATGTTAAGGCCTGTTACAGAGTAATCATGCATTTTCTGATTTCTGTCTTTGAATGAGCAAGTGTGCGTTTTCCAAGGTCAGGAGTCGAAGCAGACATGTGTTGGAACAACTGTCTTGTTTACATCCTCTCAGACGTCAACAGAGAAGTTGGCACCTGTTCTCCAAAGTCGCCAAAACAAAACTCTCTCTGTCTCTGAGAACAGTTTAATCTGTTCCATAACAATTCTTGCTGTTTTCTGACTTCTAGTAACCTCTTACGTCACAAACCACACCCCTGTCTGGTTGATATTGACCAATCAGGGACTCCCAAATGGACCGGGAATAGAGCTCTTTAAAATGCCGGTACTTCCTAGTTCTCTCAGTTCGGTTCAGCGCTGAGAAGTTCTGTGAAGTCGTTTGGGAGAACAGAAGTCCAGCCATGATAAGGCTCTTCCGAGTTGGATTATAACATCTTCCACCTCTGAGTGGAACTTCTGAAGGACTCCACTCATGTGAAGTCCACTTGCTGATGTGAGCTTGTGTCGGACAGAATCTCGTCACTACTTCGGACGAGTCACAGCCATCCTATGGAGACGCTGGACAGGTAGCGTTAACTGGAACTCCATATCTGCTGATTCATCTTCAGAAAGGTAATGAGTCAAGTTTCCTACCAAGCGTACCGAGGAAAAGCTGGGTTCGAATGGAGAGTGTCGGTTCTGGTCAACACTCCCCCTCACACACCATCTTTTACTCCCTTTAAACTTCATTTCCATCTTTAAATTCTTCTCTCAAGTAGAAATCCTTCCAGATAATTTAGAAATGTCTGTGTAAAGTGCTCATCCACCGCCGTGTGGATAATTGAACATAATTGTACAGTTTTCATTAATGTCTGCGGTGAAGCAACGGAAAATCATGGCCGTATGGTTTTCCTGGTTGTAAAGCTGATTGATTATGTTGTTATTCTCATATTTGCCAAATTAATGTAAATGTTTGATGTTAAACTTTGATTCTGTAAAATAAATGACCGCATTCATTTTGATG
>NW_023634432.1:0-1203 GCF_014905685.2 Nematolebias whitei | reverse complement strand
TGAGAAAGCTCCTCGGATCAGGAGCGAAACGTCTTCTGTTACAAATAAAGTCCAGTTGTTTTTGTATTGAACATTTTTTGAAGGGAAGACAGACAGCACCTATGTGAACAGGAAATTCTATTATAAATAAGTGTACTAATCTACCACAGGCCTGGACCCAAACTGGCAGCCTGCATGGACCAACACCAGTGGAATGAGAAGGTCTTAAGCTCAGTGAGGAAAGCAAAGATCCATCTCCTGGACAGTCTGTGTGAGAACTTGCAGAACTGATTTGCTGACATGAACTCCAGTGTTCTTCATGCAACCAAACTGGTGGATCTGAAGTCTTGGCCTGATGCACAACACACTGAAAGTATATAGTATGTCCTAATATTTTTCAATATTAAAATAAATTATACATTTGGTGATCCATGTAGTATAACTAAATATTTGTGGGACTATATGTGTGTCTTTCAGCAGAGTTTGGGGAGGCAGAGGTAGATGAACTGTAAAGACATTTTAAGCAAGTCCTTCAAGCGAACACTGATCTCATCCCAGGCCAGTGGACGATTGTACCAAAAGGGTGACAATCTCCATTCTACAACTTGGCCCGAGATAAATCAAATACTACAGAATCAGTGCCCTGATGTGCTCAGCTTGGTGGACCTCGTCCTCTCTATTCCAGCCTCCACCGACAACTGTGAGAGAGGATTTAATGTGATGAAGCTTGTTAAAAGTGACTGGAGGTCTAGACTTTCAGTAGCTGCTCTCTCTGACCTCATGATGGTCCAGCTGTCAACCCCCTCAACTGAGGGTTTTGACCCCACACCTGCCATCCAGCTGTGACACCAGGACAGCATAAGACCAAGACGGCCTGATTTCATGCACAACAGAAAGGGACAGGAAGTAAAAACACAGTCAAAATCCGAATCGGATGATGATTAGGGATATAGAAGCCACAAAGTAGTGAAAGGTTTTTGTGAAAGTCAGGGTTGTGTAACCTGTTAAGTTTGAATCAGAATCAGAATAAACTTTATTGTAGTTGTACTGAAATACAACGAAATTATGTTCGTACAGTTGTCCAAAGATGGGCGGAGTGCACGTAGCTGCTGCTACGGGAGCGCAGCCTCTTATTCTTTTCCAGAATACTTCTGCTTAGATGAGAAAAGGGGAAGAAAACATTAGGAGAACGTATTAAAAAAGATCTCTCACACCATGTCCTAG
>NW_023634431.1:605-1203 GCF_014905685.2 Nematolebias whitei | reverse complement strand
TATATATATGTATACATGTATATACATGTATATATATGTATATATATATATGTATACATGTATATATGTATATATATGTATATATATATATGTATACATGTATACATGTATATATATGTATACATGTATACATGTATATACATGTATACATGTATATATATGTATATACATGTATATATATGTATACATGTATACATGTATATATATGTATATACATGTATATATATGTATGTATACATGTATATATGTATATACATGTATATATATGTATGTATATATGTATATACATGTATATATATGTATGTATACATGTATACATGTATATATATGTATGTATATATGTATATACATGTATATATATGTATGTATACATGTATACATGTATATATATGTATACATGTATATATGTATATATATGTATACATGTATATATGTATATATGTATATACATGTGTATATATATGTATATACATGTGTATATATATGTATACATGTATATATATATGTATACATGTATATATATGTATACATGTATATATATATGTATACATGTATATATATATGTATACATGTATATATATATGTATACATGTATATA
>NW_023634430.1:625-1203 GCF_014905685.2 Nematolebias whitei | reverse complement strand
CGGAATGGCAGTCAGGGAACTAGGTGGGTAGGAAGAGGAGAAAAAAATAAAATAAAATAAATAAATAACTAAAAATAAGACCCCGACACATACACCCCCACCCCTAGATGTGCTGTTGATGTGTGTTGTTGTATAGTGCCATTAAAAAGGAAAGAAGAAGGAGCAAAGGCTGGCATGGTGCCAGTTTCCCCTCCACCCCAACTCTATCCAAACCCTAGTGTCTAAATGCAACCGTTGTGAGCACAGGCACAGGGGGTGAGAGTAAGGTCATCCCACCACCCATAGCCATGTGCCCACCTCAAATTCCTATATATGAATGTCATGAGGATGTTATGAATGAATGTCTAAGGTGTACAATAAAATTGAGTCCCAGGTGGCTATGGTCAACAAAGATGTAAAATTGTTGCAGCACACCCGAGCCCAAACAACCCTAAATGTATGGAATTGAAATGAAGAGGGTGGAGGTGCATGGTGAGGGATGGGGAGAAATAACTGTGAGAGCAAATGCTCCCACAGGGGGTCAGCTCCCCCACTGACCCAACAGCCCCCCCCCCCCCCCCCCCCCCCCCCCCCCCCCC
>NW_023634430.1:0-525 GCF_014905685.2 Nematolebias whitei | reverse complement strand
CCCCCCCCCCCCCCCCCCCAGCCCCCCAAGGTCCACCCAGGGATTGAGGCCAAGACACCTCTCCATCTGGACCGACCGTCAGGCCCGCTGAGCTCCAGACCAGAGAGGGACAGAGCCCCGA
This sequence comes from Nematolebias whitei, assembly GCF_014905685.2. NCBI lineage: Eukaryota > Metazoa > Chordata > Actinopteri > Cyprinodontiformes > Rivulidae > Nematolebias > Nematolebias whitei. Next base: position 404 of record NW_023634430.1, on the reverse strand, counting down.
GGGCCGCCAGAAGCTGCACCAGCAGCCTACACACCCGAGGGCCACCAGGACCCCCACAGATCGCAGTCAGCCCGCTACCAGATGGAGCCAAACCCCACCAGGACGACCCGGCCAAGAGCGCCCGCCCAACCGCCGACAGTGCCAGGAAGCACCGGGATCGAGCCCCCACCCCAGGAAAGGGGCCAGCCAGCCGGCCATGCACAGTCCCGGGCCGCCCCCAAGGACATCCACCCCATCCCCACTCCAGAAGAAATACTACACCCACCCCTCATTCGGACATCTCTCAAAACACATAGCACACTAGACACCTAGGCTGGGTCAAACTACCCCCTCCTAGGGGCTACTGGTCACGCCCCCAAACACCCAACCCCCCAGCCCATGACCCACAACCCACCAGCGAGCCG
>NW_023634429.1:0-1203 GCF_014905685.2 Nematolebias whitei | reverse complement strand
CACCCCTGTCTGGTCGAAACGACCAATCAGGAAACTCCCAAATGAACTGGAAATAGAGCTCTTTAAATGTCGGTACTTCCTAGTTCAAACCAGTCGAGTCAGGTGGAGAGTCGCTTCAGGCTTCGGTTTCAGTCATTTGCCGCTCCAGTGCTGGGAGAACAGAAGTCCAGCATGATCCAGAGCTCTTCCGAGTCTTTTGGGATTATGACATCTTCCACCTCTGAGTGGAACTCTGACGGACTCCACTCCTGTGAGTCCACCGAGAGGTGAACCTGTGTCGGACGGAATACCGTCGCTACTTCGGACGATTCACAGCTGTTCCTACGGAGACGCTGAAAGGGTGCGTTAAATGGAACTCCGTACCAGTGGAGACGACATCTCCAGGTAAAAGAGTTGATTTATATCACCTAAGTGTACCGAGGAAGAAGCTGGGAACTCACCGGAGAGTGCCGTTCTGATGCCGACACACATTTCCCTCATCCATCTTTTTCTCTCAACTTAAACTTCAATTTCCATCTTTAAACTCTTCTATCTGCTAGAAATCATTCCAGATATTTTTAGAAATGTCTGTGTGAAGTTTTCAACCATCGCCGTATGGTTAATCAAATTGTACAGCTTGCTAAATTAAGCCATGTTGTTATTTTTCATATTTTGCCAAATTAATGTAAATGTGTGATGTTAAATTTTGATTCTGTAAATAAATGACCACGTTCATTTTGATGGGTCAAAGATAATTAACGTCTCACGTTACATTTTATTAAATTCAATGCACAACATTATACAGTCCAGAAAAATGCAAGAATCCGTTTAATTTATGAATATATCATGCATATGTTCATCTACAGATCTATAACTTGATCAGAATCATCAGATCTATAACTTGATCAGAAGTATCACATATGTAACTTGATCAGACGAATCCAATCTGTAACTTGATCCGTAGTATCTGATCTCAACTTCGATCAGTAGTATCTGATCTGTAACGTGATCAGAAGTATCGCATCTGTAACTTTATCAGGAATATCACATCTGTAACTCGATCAGAAATATCAGATCTGTAACTTTAACCATAAGTATCAGATCTGTAACTTGATCAGAGTATCAGATCTGTAACTTGATCAGAAGTATCCGATCTGTAACTTGATCAGAAGTGTCCGATCTGTAACTCGATCATAAGTATCAGATCTATAACTCGATCTGAAA
>NW_023634428.1:0-1203 GCF_014905685.2 Nematolebias whitei | reverse complement strand
GCGTGGTGCTCGAGAGAAGTTCGGAGTTTGTATCGGAGTTGCTGCAGGCCTCCATCCAAACTCACCTGGATAATAATTAATTTTATTCCGGATCACGCTGTTGGCCCCTGTTGACCTGAAACAAACTAGGATCATGCCTTTCACTTAAGGAGGATTTTCTGGCAGCTCGCTCTGCTATTTGCTGCTAATGATCTGTTTTTGTTTCTGTTTCGGCCTGTTCATTCTGGACCCAGCTTCTGTTTCCCATGTGAGCATCCATCCATCTTCAACGGGGGGGTCGGAGCCCCCCTCAGCCCAACTCAAACTGCAGTTGGGCCACCTCGTCGGGTTTGTTTGCCCAATTGATTTGTGACGATTTATGGTCCGAGACTTTTCTGCATCATTCATATTACGGTCACTATTTTCAGTTCTCAGATTATCTGGAGTCACTGAATCTTGTTAATACACCTGGATCTGTCCATCACTGCAACTTTCACTGTTTTTGGGTTCTGAATGATCACGTCTTCATTAATGTTTCTCATGGTTCGATTATGGGGGCTAATCGTCACACTGTTAACTCTTGTAATTACACATCAGTCACAAAAACCTCAAGAAAATGTCTGATAATAATGTTGTTACTACGCTCAGGGATTCAGCCCAAACCTGGACCCCCCACTTTTTATATGACACCAAATGACTTTAAAAACGTGTCTGGTCTTCATTTTCTGCATGTAAACGCACGTAGCCTTCTGAGAAAATGTGATGCCTTGAAAATTCTGATCAGTTCTTCTGGGGCAGATGTAATCTGTATCCCTGAAACCTGGTTCAACAAATCTGTACTCAATAATGACGTGGCAATCAATGGATTTAACATCTACAACTGTGAAGAAAAAAAGAGGGGGGGGGGGGGGGGGGAGTCGCTGTTTACATCAGAGATTCTCTGGTTTCTAGTCTTGTGTCTTCGAAATAAATTCCAAACCAGTTTGAAGCCTTAGCTGTAGACATCACCTTGAATGGAGGCCAAATCTTATCTGTAGTCTGCTGTTACCGCCCACCTTCAGCAACACCTGAGGCTCTGTCTGCCCTGATGGAATTTCTTGGTAATTTAAAATTCAAAGAGATCTTTTTGGCAGGAGATTTCAACATTGACTGGGATAAGTTGACCCCCCTCTCGGATAAATTCAAGGAATGTTGCCTGTCTCTCAATCTTACCCAACTGATCAA
>NW_023634427.1:0-1203 GCF_014905685.2 Nematolebias whitei | reverse complement strand
AGAACATTCTTTGCTCTGCTTTCTTCCCTCCGCGAGTGCGTGTCTTATTGAGCCTGTGTGTATGGCTGTATGAGCTTGCGTGTGTGTGTTTCTTCAAGCGGGCCTGTGTGTGTGTGCATCTTAGTGAGCCCATGTGTGTGCTCGTGCTGCTCCACACATGACCCTGATCATCCAAGGCACTGAAGCCAACAAACCAGGCAAGACTCAGCAGAATAACAAAAAATAACATGTTCTGACTTGTTCTTTCCTATAAGATCAGGCTGAGCTCCGTACATATTTAACACCCCCTCCACGGAGTCAGACTGTTCCCCAACCCACACTTAAGTTCCAAGCCAGTCCCGATCTTCATCAGCTGTATCCACTTTTAAGACATCTTCCTCATAATCCAAATGACCAGTTCCTCGTGATACGGTGCTGGATCTTCAGTGTCGCTAGGCCCAAGGCTTTGGGCCTCCTCGTCAGCAGCATCCCAATAATCCACTATTGTCAGCTCGCCAGAGTCGACCTCTTGTGAGTTGCCCACTTGAGATGTCGGATCCCCGGGGTGATGTGTATCCTTAGACGAAAGTGGGGCTGTGTTGGTGACAGGCTGAGAGGTTGTTGCCTCCACACTCATGGGAGACTCAACAGGAGTGACAGGCTCATAGATGGGTCGTCCTTCGTCTGAATAAACCCATACATACGCCTCCGGCACTCACTGTGGTCATTCTTGCGTCGATTCTTGAGGGGCATTTACTGGCCAATCAGGATGAGTTGGGTCCAGAAATTTTCCATCTGGGTTGATCAGGCTTGGTGGATTGGAATCTTCAGGGCTGGTAGGATCATACGGAGCAGTGCTTGTGGAGTTGGTCGGACTAGGTGGGCCAACTTCAGTGCTCACAAAATGATCAAGATAGGTCTCCAATTGGTACAGTTCTGGGCACACCAGGGAGAGAAGGGGTGGTTCAGGAGATTTTGCCCTTACTTTCATAGGCTCGGTTTCAGGCTGAGCCTGTGTAGGTGGCAGGTCAGATGAAACAATGGCTGGGGTTTCATGTCTAGTCCTCACCATCAGGGTTGGTTTCAGGTGGACGTTAGGTGGATTTGTATTCCGTTCTTGAATTGCTGTCATCGCGGGAGTCGGAACCAGTGGTGGAGTGGCTCCTAGGTTTGCCCTTAAGGAGGCTGGAACTGTCGGGGGCAGAGGCTCTGATGATCCCTGCA
>NW_023634426.1:0-1203 GCF_014905685.2 Nematolebias whitei | reverse complement strand
ACTGGTTGGTAGACCGGAGTGCTCTTACTGGAGTGTAAATGTTAATGTGATCACATAAGTAAGACGGGGCCAGACCTTTTAAGACTTTAAAAACAAGCAATAAAATCTTAAAATCAATTCGGAAGTGGACAGGAAGCCAGTGGAGAGAAGCCAGGACAGGGGGTATGTGTTCACGTTTTTTAGTTGCTGTTAAAAGACGAGCTGCTGCGTTCTGGACAGATTGTAAACGATGCAAAGATGATTTGTCTAAACCAACATACAATGAATTACAGTAGTCCAAACGAGTTTCATGTGATATTGTAAGACGTCACGCTCAGATTACATGACTCACCTACGATCACATCACATTTTAGCTCATGTCTGTAAAATTAGAGTTCTAACATTACTGTGTGGCTAATAACTGCAATTAGATGTGGCAGCCATATTGAATTAGATTGATTCCAAAAGTTAATCAAAAGCAGATTTTAATCCAGTGATTACCTTTTAAATTTCATTAAAATCTGCATTGTGAGATGTCCGGCTAGCTGAACATGGAGTAGGTCGCATTTGAGCTCAGTTCCTGCAAAGTTCTGTTATTCAATATTTTTAGGCACTTTTGGTTGATTCTTTTATTTTAACAATTTAGTAAACTAGTCTGAAACAAGACTGGTTTTATTTCTGGCATTCATAATGTCACAAAAAGTGAATAAAAGCACAGGTTCCTCTCAACCTAGCCTGCAGCCTGCTGTGGGCACCTCACGGTAGAACTTCACCGCAACCTGGGGCATCCGACACACCACCTGTTGATGTGGACAAGTCAACAAAGAGTGAACTTCTCTCCGAACTTGGTGAAGAGATTTCAGCCATGTTTAAAAAGGAACTGCACGCAGCTTTCAGCACTTGGGGACAATCTCTCATCCATTAAGCCTGAAATGCAGGTGCTAAAAGCTGAACTTTCCTCTGATATTGCTACCGTGCAGCAAGAATTCTCTGGGCTCAGAGGCACAGTTACAGAGATGGAGCAGTCTCTGTCAACATGCACGGATGATATTGTTGTTCTTCAAGCCAAAGTATGTCGCAGCAGCTGCTTAAACTGGAAAACAAGTGAGAAGCAGAGCTGGGCCATATGGACCAAAATTAATATCTCATTATTTTTTAAGCTTAATCGTGATATACAATATATATATCGTATATATATATATATATATATATATATATATATAT
>NW_023634425.1:0-1203 GCF_014905685.2 Nematolebias whitei | reverse complement strand
GATGACATGGCGTCCCAGTGTTCCATAAAGAACTTCAAATCGTGACTCATCTGACCACAGAACAGTCTTCCATTTTGCCACACTCCATTTTAAATGACCCCTGGCCCAGTGCAAACATCTGAGCTTGTGGAGCTTGCTTAGAAATGGCTTCCTCTTTGCACTGTAGAGTTTCAGCTGGCAACGGCGTATGGCACGGTGGATTGTGTTCACTGACAATGCTTTCTGGAAGTATTCCTGAGCCCATTTTGTTATTTCCTTGACAGTGGCATTCCTGTTTGAGGTGCAGTGACGTTTAAGGGCCCGGAGATCATGAGCATCCAGTAGAGTTTTACGGCCTTGACTCTTACGCACAGTGATTGTTCCAGATTCTCTGAATCTTTTGATGATGTTATGCACGGTTGATGATGATAACTTAAAAGTCTTTGCTATTTTACGCTGGGTAACACCATTCTGGTATTGCTGCACTATCTTTCTGCGCAACAATGGTGGAATTGGTGATCCTCTTACCATCTTGGCTTCTGAGAGACACTGACACTCTGAGAAGCTCTTTTTATACCCAATCATGTTGTCAATTGACCTAATTAGTGTTAATTGGTCTTCCAGCTGTTCGTTATATGCTCAATTTCCTTTTTCCAGCCACTTATTGCTACTTGTCCCAACTTTTTTTGGATTTGTTGTCACTGTGAAATTTTGAATCAACATATTTTTCCTTTAAAATGTTACATTTACTCAGATTAAACATTTGATCTGTCATCTATGTTTTATTACGAATATTGACATTTGCCATCTCCACATCATTGCATTCAGTTTTTATTCACAATTTGTTTAGTGTCCCAACGTTTTTGGAATCTGGTTTGTATATCAGTGCACTGTTCTATAAAGCCTTGTAATTCAGTGTATTTTTCTAAAATATTTTCAATTCAGTGTGTAGTGAACTTGACCCAGGTCAAAGGTCCCAGGAACAAGACCCTACACCTCTGAGCTCGGAAGAGACGGAGAAACCACAAAGGTTTTTAGAAACTTTGATACACGCTGAGATGGGAATCCAACCTGGAGCACAATGTAGTGATCTGATCGCTACCAAATCTGAAGGCGCGAATGACAACATTACAGATGTCGGTGAAACACACCAAGACATTGCTGTTGCTGCCTCCAACAACCCCTCATCGGACGAAGGGGGGATAAACTCACACACAAACGATG
>NW_023634424.1:0-1203 GCF_014905685.2 Nematolebias whitei | reverse complement strand
CCAACTGTTAAATGGGTACATCGAAACCAGGTTAAACCACACAAGGCGTGCAATAACTCCTCAGGAGACAAAGATCTCACAAAATCTGACCTCGTGGGAATAAGGGTCATCCAAGCAGAAGATAACTAATGGATAATAAACTTAACCATAGTTTAAACTCACAGGACCTACCCCTGACGGTTACGAAGCTAAGACCTATCTCTTTGTGTTTCCATAGGACAATGATGGTGATATAGGAATGATTATTTTGATGCTTTTATGTCAATTTATACTTATTTTACACTCATTTACATGTAGTTTGAAAACACACTTATACAACGTGTTATTCACATATTAGGGATTGTATTTTGTTTTACATGTCATAAAGGCAAAGGGTGGAATGATTTATGTTGCCTTTGTTAATTGTTGGGACACTCTTTGATGGTTTGCAGAGGGACGGAGGGATGCAGTATTTTCTCTTTAGGAATGCTTTGTTAAGCTTAAGGAGTGTTTCTGGCAGCGAAGTTTTGGCCCGCTTTGCGGTCACAATGCTCCTTACTGGTAATAAATCACTAGCTCATCATCCGTTGTTCTGGTAACCATCAAACTTGTTTTCATCTACTCTCACGCGATTCGGTCGGGAAGGAATATTTAAGGAGCACAAATATTGTGACAAGGTAGAAGTCTTGTGTGGACCAGCGCGCGGTGCCATGCAGTGGTGATGTGAGTTCTGTCATTTGGATCGAAAGGCTTCCCGATCATTTGTCACGGTGAGAGATACTCATATCAATTTGTGTGTTAAGAGTGTACGAGTGTACATGACTTTGCTTGGCTGTTTTCTTGTGGCAGATTAATAAATGACAATATTATTCTAGCAAGTTACAGTCCCTTGTGTTTCATTTTCCTCTTGTCTGAATATCTGGTGCCGATCGCTCACGAACCCTTTGATAAAGAATTTCATAATACAGATGGTACCACTCCTGGTAATCTTCACCCTCTTGGGTGCCATCCAAGAAGGGCAAGCCGAGATCGTAACCCTTGGGCCCACCTCAGGCATCGCTCTGAGGGACCAGCCGGGACTGCTCATCACAGATTGCCGCCTATACACTCGGAAGGTCTTCGTCCGCTTCGACCCCCAAACCGTGATCAGACAACACATTAACCTTAAAAACGAGTGGCTAAACAAAACATGGTATACGGTATCCCTAGAGAGTGCAAAAGGAG
>NW_023634423.1:0-1204 GCF_014905685.2 Nematolebias whitei | reverse complement strand
CGTATGTTGAGGGAGTATCAGAGAAACTGAGACGTTTATTTTCTAAATATAACGTCCCAGTGGCTTTTAAACCCCAAAATACATTAAAGACTGGTTCATCCCAAAGATCCAGTCCCCCGGCACAAACAGAGTAATATTGTGTATGTTGTTCAGTGTCAGGAGGGTGATCAGTCTTACATCGGGGAAACTAAACAGCCACTGGCCAAAAGGATGGACCAGCACAGAAGATCAACATCATCAGGCTAGGACTCTGCGGTCTACACTCATCTCCAGGCCAGCGGTCACTCTTTCAGGGATGAAGATGTTCACATCCAGGACAGAGAGGAACGATGGTTTGAGAGAGGAGTAAAGGAGGCCATCTTTGTGAAAAGAAACCGTCCATCATTAAACAGGGGCGGAGCCTCCGGGTTCAACTGTCCCCCTCTTACAATGCTGTGATTGCTAGTATCACTCAGCCCTCTGTGAATAGTAAACAGCCATCAGGTGCTAATGATCCATTGTTAGGCTGATGGTCCTTCTTGAGCATGTGATCAGCTGGTTCTGGTTGTCAGCAGCAAACTGGTTGATCCACTCTGAGAAGGTGCTATTTAAGAGACTGAGCTGAATACAGCACCTCAGACTGAGGAAGTCCTCAGGATGAGAGACGAAGCGTTTCTACAATTTTTTGTTTTTTTTGAACGGCCAGAGGACCAGACTTAACTTTTTTAAATTTTTCTACCTGGATTATTGAGCATCATCAGGATAACCCGAGCTAAAGTTCAGCTTCTGTAGCTGAAGGTCTCTGTCTTCATGATGGGATCAAAGGGACTGGAAGAACTGGGTCTGATGGAACCAGGATTAGAATTGTGCTGGTTTGTCTCTGTGTGTCTGCAGGTCTGGGCAGGAAGGAGTCCATCCCATCTCACACTGACCCACCTGGGTCAGAGCAGGACCAGGTGGAGGAGCCGGAGACTGAATGTAAACCAGACCGGGACCAGGACCAGGACCAGGGCCTGGAAACAAAGAGTAAATCTGAGGCAGGTCAGAACACAGAGGACGACTCTGCTGGGAGCTGCCAGCAGAGGGAGTCAGAGGGGGAGGAGACACTAGAGGAGGAGGCAGGGAGGGAGGGAGGACAGGCTGACACACTGAGGGAGACGAGAGGGGAGGAAAAGGAGAAGCTAGGAGAAACAGAAGAGGAGGAGACAGCAGAGATGGGGGAGAC
>NW_023634422.1:0-1204 GCF_014905685.2 Nematolebias whitei | reverse complement strand
CGTATGTTGAGGGAGTATCAGAGAAACTGAGACGTTTATTTTCTAAACATAACGTCCCAGTGGCTTTTAAACCCCAAAATACATTAAAGACTGGTTCATCCCAAAGATCCAGTCCCCCGGCACAAACAGAGTAATATTGTGTATGTTGTTCAGTGTCAGGAGGGTGATCAGTCTTACATCGGGGAAACTAAACAGCCACTGGCCAAAAGGATGGACCAGCACAGAAGATCAACATCATCAGGCTAGGACTCTGCGGTCTACACTCATCTCCAGGCCAGCGGTCACTCTTTCAGGGATGAAGATGTTCACATCCAGGACAGAGAGGAACGATGGTTTGAGAGAGGAGTAAAGGAGGCCATCTTTGTGAAAAGAAACCGTCCATCATTAAACAGGGGCGGAGCCTCCGGGTTCAACTGTCCCCCTCTTACAATGCTGTGATTGCTAGTATCACTCAGCCCTCTGTGAACAGTAAACAGCCATCAGGTGCTAATGATCCATTGTTAGGCTGATGGTCCTTCTTGAGCATGTGATCAGCTGGTTTTGGTTGTCAGCAGCAAACTGGTTGATCCACTCTGAGAAGGTGCTATTTAAGAGACTGAGCTGAATACAGCACCTCAGACTGAGGAAGTCCTCAGGATGAGAGACGAAGCGTTTCTACAATTTTTTGTTTTTTTTGAACGGCCAGAGGACCAGACTTAACTTTTTTAAATTTTTCTACCTGGATTATTGAGCATCATCAGGATAACCCGAGCTAAAGTTCAGCTTCTGTAGCTGAAGGTCTCTGTCTTCATGATGGGATCAAAGGGACTGGAAGAACTGGGTCTGATGGAACCAGGATTAGAATTGTGCTGGTTTGTCTCTGTGTGTCTGCAGGTCTGGGCAGGAAGGAGTCCATCCCATCTCACACTGACCCACCTGGGTCAGAGCAGGACCAGGTGGAGGAGCCGGAGACTGAATGTAAACCAGACCGGGACCAGGACCAGGACCAGGGCCTGGAAACAAAGAGTAAATCTGAGGCAGGTCAGAACACAGAGGACGACTCTGCTGGGAGCTGCCAGCAGAGGGAGTCAGAGGGGGAGGAGACACTAGAGGAGGAGGCAGGGAGGGAGGGAGGACAGGCTGACACACTGAGGGAGACGAGAGGGGAGGAAAAGGAGAAGCTAGGAGAAACAGAAGAGGAGGAGACAGCAGAGATGGGGGAGAC
>NW_023634421.1:0-1204 GCF_014905685.2 Nematolebias whitei | reverse complement strand
CACCTTCTTCTCTCCTTTTTCTGCCTCAGATGATCCAGATTTCTGTCGTCCAGCAAAACAATCAGCAAGTTCTTTTAAAGTAAAATTCTGCAAGAGTTGTTCCTTAGAAGATCTTCTTTTACAGATGGGACAGTTCTTGTTCTGAGTTTGTTCCCAGAACTTCTGCAGGCAGCTTGAACAGAAGCTGTGGCTGCAGCTCAGAGACACAGGATCTTTGAAGGTCTCTGAACAAACATGGCAGCTCAGGTAATTCTGAAGAACTTCTCTTTCAGCCATTTCTTCTTAATTTTATAGAAGTAATAAGAGCAGGTCTCACCAGTTCCTCACTTTCCGTAGATTTGTTCTCCAGTACAGATCCCACACCCAGTAATGGCGCTCAGTTTGTTGAAAACTCCCGGTTTCTTCAACTATCTCGGTCACGTGACATCAGCTGTACAGTCTGTCATGCTTGTTGGTGTCCAGCAGGTGAAGCTGTTAGGTCACCTTTCAGAGCTTCAAAGACCCATGAATATGAACAAAATGAAAAAAGTAACATGTCAGGTCACTTTCTGCAGCATCATAGTTTATTTTGTTCATCATGGCAGATTTGTTGATCAGCTTTCATTTTGTCTGAGGAGCAGTGGACCATAACTTAGGACCACAGGTGAAGTGGTCTTAAGGCTCCCACATACTCAGGTGTACTGTGTGTAATCCGTGAGCCGCGTGGACTACACGTGCACTGTCCACAGACGGTTGAGACTTCATACTCGAGCGTACACCCTGATGGGCTGCAGCCCAGTCCTGCAGGTATGGGGCGTTTCCCTTCAGGTCAAATTGAGCTCGCCAATTGGTCATTTGCTGATACGCCTACTGGATTGATTGCCAGCTCTCAAAACAAAAGAGAGCTGGCAGCAAGCGGCAGCGGTGTTCTGTGTTCATTATGTTGTTAATAAAAAGTTCTAAAAAAAAAAAAAAAACATGGAGCGCTGGCCCTGCAGCCCACACATCAGACCGGCCAACCACACTCTAAAAAGAGTTTTGGGCTGTAGTTCATCTTAGGGACTTATTAAAGTCACACATTTGATCTGAAATGACTTTTTTACGTTGAGTTCAAGTGAAACAGTTCAGTTGAATGCAGCTTTAGTGCGTCTGACGTCATGACAAACTTCACCGGAGACAGATCCCACTGCACCTGTTTGGAGTCCATGATGTCAAAAGCAACAAA
>NW_023634420.1:0-1204 GCF_014905685.2 Nematolebias whitei | reverse complement strand
TTTTAATTTGTGTTAAATAAAAACTTTCAAAGGTAAAATCATTCCTCTTTCTTGTGTTGATTAATGACATTTAACTCTGCAGGTCATCCCTGAAATTCTGACGCACAGAATCACAAGTCCAGGTGTGAAGTGTGTCACAATAAAAACATGTATTATCTGCAGCTTTGTTCATTAAAATGGCTCAACACTATTAATGTATTACAGAAAATATACATATGTTAGGCAGACTTAAAGCTATGTAGACCATTGCATTAGGTAATACATTCAGCAAGTACTTTTACTTTTAATACTTTAAGTATTTTTAAAAGCAAGTACTTATTTACTTTTACTTAAGTAAAAACATTAATGTGGTACTTCTACTTTTACTAGAATACATTTTTGTCTGTTTATTTGCACTTTTACTTAAGTACAGTGTTTGAGTACTTTCTCCACCACTGCTGGATATGGGCACCAGTGACCCTCGTGACCCAAAAAAAGGAAGAAGCGGGTAAAAGATAATGGATGGATGGATGGAACTCCGTGAGCTTTAAAATTCAACAAAAATCACTAGATTGTCAATAAATTTTAAAAATTGTCAAAAATTTTCAAAATACAAAAAAATAAAAATGTGGGTGCATAGCATAAAATAGAAAATGAAAATAAAATTAAATAAATGGAAAATAAAAAATAAATGGAAAAACGCAAATGACTTGAACAAAAATCTAATGAATTGACCAAGACATCCTGGAAATAATCCCTGCTCATTTTACCAGTGATTGAAAATTGTGGCACTAACTTACTAGAATTTAGCTTTTTACAGGACTTCCTCTACAAAAAAAACAAAAAAAATATTTCAAAATGCCAGATGTTTGGGAATCACAACAGTTTGTCAGGTTTTTTCGTGGCAGATCAGGACAGAAGAACCCAGTTGCGCAGGCAGGACTCAGGAGGCAAATGTATAAAATAAAAATACTTTTAATAATAATAATAATAAATCAAAAAGGCTGACATGGCAGCAAAACTTACATGGGCTCAGGAAACACGATCACTCAGGCAGGACAAGACAGGCATTACCCAACGACGAACCGACAATGACAGAACTGACAGACAGACTTTATATACACACAACCAGGACATGACACAGGTGACGATCATCAGAACAATCAATTCAGACACAAGGGAGAACAGACAGGGGGAAGGCCCACAAGATGGTGCCATCCTTACA
>NW_023634419.1:0-1204 GCF_014905685.2 Nematolebias whitei | reverse complement strand
CTGTATATTTCAAACGTATTTATTTTTCCACTGTGAATTTCTCAAAGACTTTAGTTATAAAGAAAGACCATGAAAAACAAGCACTCACTTTAAATTTATACACACCTGCAGATAACCTAAAACAATTAGTCTTAAGTATTTACTTCATTGTTGCACAGATAAATCAAGTCTGTAGTGGTAAACAGGCAGACAGTAACCTGTGCTCATGCAAAACATGCCGTAGAATCTATTTTTTAAAGATCCAGGTCTTTCTCTTATATAATCATGTTCAGTGGGAACACAGACCTGAAGTGGCAGGAAGAGGTAAGAGGTGTTTACAGCTGCCTCCTGTGTTCATGTGTTTATGGAGCTACACTAGTGCGGTCAGCATGCATATAACACATTTCTTCTTCTACTGTTTTAATCATGACATTAATTTTGGGGAAATTTGAATTGTAAATGCTGAGTACAAAATGCCATTTGGCCTTTTGTGTTTCTGACTATGACTGGTATAAAGGTAGACTTAGATTTGTTTAGAAAAAAAATTTGCCATACAATTGTTTTAAACATAAATTTTTGTTTAAATATGAATTCACTTAAGATACGTCACATAACTTGTTTAAAAAAAACTTGGACATCATTAATAAATACATTATATTAAAAAGTAATATAAGCATTACCTCAAGTGATATATGAAAGACTAACTAGGTTAGATACTATATAAAAAACACAGTAAGAGTTGGCTTTTTAGCTCCTGATACGTAGTTTTTAAAAGTCAATTAGGAGTTTAGCTGCCATACACAATTCATGTTAGTGTGTTAAAAAATAGTTTTTAACTCTCTAGATCAGACTCTAGAGATGTTGAAAATTCTAGGATATATATTAAAATACAATATTATTATTTTTGTACAGTTATGGTTAGTTTAAAACTCTACCAAACTGAAAGGTTTAAGGATTCCACATTTAAAACTCATCTTTCATGGTCATTTAAATAACAGCATCATCTCCTGGTCAAAAGGTGAATACTAGTTTTGCTGAAAAAGCCATTTTGCAAATTAAGAAAACAAATAAATATTAAAAAATGTATCTCAGAGATTTTTACAACGAAACTTAAAACGTTGTAGTTACATAATACAAAGTAACCCCTAGCAATCTTACGAAGTAGAAATGGTACATATGCATATGTAGGCTATATACTGTACGCATAGTTGTGTGTGTGTGTATA
>NW_023634418.1:0-1204 GCF_014905685.2 Nematolebias whitei | reverse complement strand
TGTTGAACGACTTTGAGTTGATTTTTATTTCATTTCTCTGAGACTAAGTTGCTGCTTTCTGTCTGTAACTTGTTTCAAACTCTTGTTGAACAAAGAGAATAAATGTCACATCATGTGAGTTTTAAAGGATGCTGATTGTGTCGTGAACAAAGCTGCTGATGACAGAATCCAGCAGGAACCAGAACCAAACTGAGCCTTCAGCTCTGCTTTTTATTCTTCTCATGTTCAGATGATCCATCAGATGATTTTAGATGAAATGATGAACATCAGCTGAAGTTGGAGCTCATTACCGTCTCCATGGTAACAGAAACTCTCAGCTGTCTCAGACTGACAGTTACAAACATCCAGGATCAAATCTCCAGTGGAAAAACCAAGACCCTCCTCTAAAACTCTGACTGACAGAGACAGAACCAGAACTCCCATCACAACCAGTTTCACTGTTAGTTTCCAGAACATCAGCAACAATCTGGATTTTTTATTAGTTTTACTAGTTTTTGGTATCAGTCTGGTCTCCAGTAACTGGTTTAAAATCTGAATGGTTTCCAGGTGATCTCCAGGTCTCCTCCATTGTGGGACAGAGTCCAAGCTAACAGATCTGGTGTAAACCCTCCTTGGTTCTGGTCTCTGAGTGGAGGTTCAGGTTTTTCCAGCAGCTGACACAAAGAAAGGCTGCTGTGTTCAGCTTGTTGTGTAGTTTCAGAGAACTTCCAGAAACAGAGAGTTCAGGCTGTGATTCTGAGTCCACCTTCTCCTCTCTCAGTCTCTAACAAACACAGAGGAGGCTGCAGCTCTCTGCTCTGCTGCTGACAATAATCTGGATTACTCAACTACACACTCATCCACTTTAATCCAGTTCAAGAAGAACAACATGTCTGCTGCAGGAAGAGGAGGAGAACTGGAGAAGATGGACTGTAGAATTACAGATGTGGTGTCCTGCAGCTGGAAAGGATCATTTCAGGATCAATAACTGAGAACAAATAATCCTGTCACTTTCATTCAGAATGTTCCAGGATCCAGACTCAGGATGTGACACCAATCACCATGACTCAGTCATTAAATGTCACTTTTTTTTAACAGGATCCATCAGAGACTCAAAGCTGTACCTGAACCCAGCTGTGTGTCCTTAAAGAGCGACATGTCAAAATATCAATTTATTTATTTTAAATCAGTCCAGCCTCCATCAGCAGAGAGGTGAGCTGTCTCT
>NW_023634417.1:0-1204 GCF_014905685.2 Nematolebias whitei | reverse complement strand
CCCAGTCTCCTGATAAATGGAAAACATGGTCAAATTTAGCCTCTATCTACTTTTGTATCTTTTTCTTTGACCCGCTGGGCTTTATAGGAGTGTTAACAAAAGACCTCTCGGTTTGTATAACCTGACCCCCCCACCCCCCGCACCCCCATCCAACCACGATATACATGCACTCCCACCCTTCCTGACATACACACACATACAACACATTCAACTACAATGGATATCTGACATTATCTTCATAGTGCACCCTGTTTCCATCCATCTCCCTCTTTCTAACACACACACACAAAATGACTGCGGACTCTTCACATCTGCAGTGCTTCTGCTCTCTCCATGTCTGCCTTATTATTCTCCATCATTCCTGATGTTTTCCTAAGAGCCAACCAGGAAATGAATTTTATGAAGCTGGAACTCTCACACACACATACACACCAACACACACACACGCATACACACACGCATACACATGGACACACTCAGAGAAAAACCCAAAACTTCCTGAAGAGACTAAGTGGGGCCAGACAAGTGCTCCAACCTGACACACACACTTTTCTCAGAAGAACAATACTACTGTTTCAACCCCGCTGCCCCAACTACCGGCTATTGGAAAAGGGAATTTCAGAATCAGTGGGAGTGGTGCCATCAGAATACCTTGCAGGGCACCTAAACAATGCAGTTATTACTGCGGTGAAGCAACAAACAGTAGGACTTTGATAAGGGCTTTAAAGCACCCCCCCTTGGCACACACAGTTTGTGACAGGAAACTACAGGGAACCGCCTCAGAGAAGTAACAAATAAAAAAACGCATGTTCTCACACATACAGGGTTCCAAATGATTTGTTCAGGGTTTGTGACGATGAGAAAAATACTTGTGGAGACTGGCCGTCATTCAGCTTTGATTTAAAAAAAGAGCAAGCAGTGATTTGGCCTCTTGTTTAGATGCACATCGTTGAGGAAGGAAAAGGGACAACAAACCTCACAGGTACATGAGTGAGAATGAAGCAGAAGGGGAAGGAAGTGACCTAATAACTGGAGCAACAGTAATTATTCAGTTCATATTATCAGTTATTATAGCAGTATTAGTTGAGGTGGTTCAAGCATCTGGTGAAGAAGCACCCGTGACACCTTCCTAGGTATGTGTTCCAGTCATCTCTTACTGGGGCAGACCCAGAACACGCTGGAAAGACTACGTCTCTCGGCATAT
>NW_023634416.1:0-1204 GCF_014905685.2 Nematolebias whitei | reverse complement strand
GTCCTGGTGGCCCTCGGGTGTGTAGGCTGCTGGTGCAGCTTCTGGCGACCCTCGGGGCTCTGTCCCTCTCTGGTCTGGAGCTCAGCGGGCCTGGCGGTCGGTCCAGATGGAGAGGTGTCTTGGCCTCAATCCCTGGGTGGACCTTGGGGAGCTGGGGGGGGGGGGGCTGTTGGGTCAGTGGGGGAGCTGACTCCCTGTGGGAGCATTTGCTCTCACAGTTATTTCTCCCCATCCCTCACCATGCACCTCCACCCTCTTCATTTCAATTCCATACATTTAGGGTTGTTTGGGCTCGGGTGTGCTGCAACAATTTTACATCTTTGTTGACCATAGCCACCTGGGACTCAATTTTATTGTACACCTTAGACATTCATTCATAACATCCTCATGACATTCATATATAGGAACTTGAGGTGGGCACATGGCTATGGGTGGTGGGATGACCTTAATCTCACCCCCTGTGCCTGTGCTCACTTACAACGGTTGCATTTAGACACTAGGGTTTGGATAGAGTTGGGGTGGAGGGGAAACTGGCACCATGCCAGCCTTTGCTCCTTCTTCTTTCCTTTTTAATGGTACTATACAACAACACACATCAACAGCACATCTAGGGGTGGGGGTGTATGTGTCGGGGTCTTATTATTATTATTATTATTATTTTTTTTTATTTTTTTTTTTTTCTCTTCCTACCCACCTAGTTCCCTGACTGCCATTCCGGGGGTGGGGTCCGGGAGAAGGGCAGGCCGTCGGGTGTTGACCAGGACTATGTGGGGGTTCAGGGTCTGGGGGTTGCCATGGGCGGTGCTGGCGCTGTGCTCCCCCTGGGGTTGTTTGGACCCCCTGAGCTTGGCTCTTGGGTGCCATGGTTGGCCCGCTGGCCGGGGTGGCTGCCGGGGCCTGGCGGGCGGTCGGCTGGGGGTGCGTGCTTGGTTGTTGGCGGTGTGTGGGGGTGGTAGGTGGCGTGTCCTCTTCATGGTGGGGGGGTGTCCTGTCGGCGGGGCATGGCCTGGGCCGGGTCTGGGGTATTGGCTCTTCTCCGCTCAAGAATGAATGGGTTTACCTCCTGGGTTTGGGCATGGGCTGCCCCCTGTAGAGGGCGGGTACATGTCTTGGACCTGGGGGGTATAGAGTGTGTATCGGGAATAAGAATGAAATGCATCGTTATTGTATGTCTTTGAGTGAATGAATGTGAGATTGAGGTTGG
>NW_023634415.1:0-1204 GCF_014905685.2 Nematolebias whitei | reverse complement strand
GAAGAGACCTGTAGCTCTGCAGCAGACGGCGAAGAGACCTGTAGCTCTGAAGAGACCTGTAGCTCTGAAGAGACCTGTAGCTCTGCAGCAGACGACGTAGAGACCTGTAGCTCTGCAGCAGACGGTGAAGAGAACTTGGGTGCGGTGAAGTTGATGGGTGCTGGATGAGTAATGGTGACCTTGGGTGTGCTAAGTTTCCTAGTTTCTATTAATAAATTATTGTACTCTGGAAGCTGAATGAGTCCGGGCCATGAAAGCAAAAACCTCTCCATGTATGAAAATATAATTTCTGAGCTGTCCGGGTTATTTTTAGCAGTAGTGAATGAATCTAATAGTGACTGGTTAATGAAAGCGAGATCCTGGGGTGAATATGATACTGATGGGCCTGTGTCTTTAAGTGAGGGTGTAGAGTCAGGTGTCGCCCCCACCGAAAACCTGAGAGGTGGGGCGGCGGAACACGCCCCCACCGAGTCACTTGTAGCAGGACCCACAGGTACGGACTGGCCGAGTTGGACAGCCGCGGCGCGATGCGACGGCGAGAGGCCGGACCCCGCCCCCACCAAGAACCTGGAGGGTGAGGCCACGGAATCTGCCCCTGTAACATCAACCGGACCGGACCCGCCGAACCGAGCAGAAGTGGACCGGAGCCCCCGCGGGACGTCGGACCTCGCCCCCACCGAAGACCTGAGAGGTGAGGCGGCGGATCCCGCTCCCACAGAAACACCGGAACCAACTCTAAAATTCTGCTCAGCCGGCGAAACCGGCCCGGTCGCCGCGGGCTGCCCACGGGACCGCTTCCTACCTCCCCGGCGACGACGGGTGCGTCGAGGGACCGGAACCAAACCGAACTCCTCCTCGATCTCTTCGTCCTCCCCCGACGTCCATCCCGAGTAGCCGGGCGAAGCGGACTCCAAAACTGTGGTGCGGTGGCTTCCCCGGTACCGAGCTCTGTCCTCCTCGAGGACCAGGAGTGGAGAGGACAGGATTTCCACCTCCTGGTCATAACATCCATGAGGGCGGACGGGCCTGGTCCAAAACCCGCCGCACCGGATTGTGGATTTACTCATCACTGGAGGCTCGGAGGGAAGAAAAAAGAAAAAAGGTGAGCTGCCGAGAGAGCCCTGCCCGCTGGGTTCTAATGTGTGGTCGCGTCGTAATGTCAGGGTTTGGTGGACAAGAACGAACCCAATAGCGCAGACAGGAC
>NW_023634414.1:0-1204 GCF_014905685.2 Nematolebias whitei | reverse complement strand
TGCACCAGCTCTCCAGGTGTTCCACCTCTTGCCTGTAGCTGGACTCATCATTGTTTGTGATGCATCCCACCACCGCTGTATCATCTGCAAACTTTACAATGTGACAGCCTGGATGGGTAGCTGCACAATCATATGTGAGCAGAGTAAACAGAAGGGGGCTCAACACACATCCCTGAGGAGAGCCAGTGCTGAGGGTTATGGTGGAGGAGGAGAGGTTGTGGATCCTCACTAACTGTGGTCTGTTTGTTAAAAAGTCTAGTACCCAGTTGCAGATGGAGGGGCTTAGTCCTAGTGTGGATAGTTTGTCCATCAGGGTTTGGGGGATCATGGTGTTGAAGGCGGATGTGAAGTCCACAAAGAGCATACGGACGTAAGAGTTTTTCTGCTCCAGGTGGTTGAGTGCAGTGTGGACCACAGAGGAGATTGCATCCTCTGTTGATCGGTTCTCACGGTATGCGTACTGATGAGGGTCCTCGTTGATGTTGATGGTTGTTTTGATGTGAGTCATGACCAGTTTTTCGAAGCATTTAGCGACTATCGGGGTGAGGGCCACTGGCCGATAGTCATTCAGACCAGTCACTGTAGAGCTTTTTGGGACTGGGATGATGGTGGCAGTCTTCAGGCAGGTGGGAACTGTCTCCAGGGTAAGTGAGGTGTTAAAGATGTCTGCCAGCACCTCACAGAGCTGATCAGCACATTCCTTCAACACTTTTCCGGGGATGTTGTCTGGGCCAGTTGCTTTGTGCGGATTAATCCTCCTGAAGGTACTCCTTACTTCTGCTGAGGTCACGCTGAGATGCTCTTCATCCGGTGGTGAGGTGAGTCTGGTGCTGGGTGGTCTGTTCGGGTCTTCAAAGCGTGCATAGAACTTGTTGAGGGCATCAGGCAGAGATGGGTCTTTGGGGCATTGTTCACTCCTTCCTTTATAATCTGTTATGCACTTAATGCCCCTCCACATGCTCCGAGGGTCTTGTGAGATGAATTGACCCTCGATCCTCTTTGCATATGTGGCCTTGGCCCTCTTAATACCAGCAACCAGCTCTTTTCTTGTCCTACTCAGCTCCTCTGAGTTTCCAGACCTGAAGGCAGTGTTCCTGGCTTCCAGCAGGGTACGCACCTCTGCATTCAGCCAAGGTTTTCTGTTTGGGTAGCTTTTAACATTTCTGATAGTGGAGACGGTGTCAGTACATGTACTAATGTAACC
>NW_023634413.1:698-1204 GCF_014905685.2 Nematolebias whitei | reverse complement strand
GCGCCGACCCCTCTTGAGACTTGGAGAGCGCCGACCCCTCTTGAGACTTGGAGAGCGCCGACCCCTCTTGAGACTTGGAGAGCGCCGACCCCTCTTGAGACTTGGAGAGCGCCGACCCCTCTTGAGACTTGGAGAGCGCCGACCCCTCTTGAGACTTGGAGAGCGCCGACCCCTCTTGAGACTTGGAGAGCGCCGACCCCTCTTGAGACTTGGAGAGCGCCGACCCCTCTTGAGACTTGGAGAGCGCCGACCCCTCTTGAGACGTGGAGAGCGCCGACCCCTCTTGAGATGTGGAGAGCGCCGAACCCTCTCGGGACTTGGAGGGCGGCGAGACCAGAAGAGCCGGAGCGGGCGGCGAGACCAGGAGAGCCGGAGCGGGAACCGGAGACAAAGCTGCAGCTGGAGAACCAGAGACCAGAGACGGGGCTGCAGCTGGAGAACCAGAGACCAGAGACGGAACTGCAGCTGGAGAACCAGGAACCAGAGACAGAGCTGCAGCTGGAGAA
>NW_023634413.1:0-688 GCF_014905685.2 Nematolebias whitei | reverse complement strand
GAGACCAGAGACGGAGCTGCAGCTGGAGAACCAGAGACCAGAGACGGAGCTGCAGCTGAAGAACCAGGAACCCGAGACAAAGCTGCAGCTGGAGAACCAGAGACCAGAGACGGGGC
The DNA here is from genome assembly GCF_014905685.2 of Nematolebias whitei. Lineage (NCBI taxonomy): Eukaryota > Metazoa > Chordata > Actinopteri > Cyprinodontiformes > Rivulidae > Nematolebias > Nematolebias whitei. The sequence continues at coordinate 572 of NW_023634413.1, read as the reverse complement.
TGCAGCAGCAGGTGGTGGAGGAGCCATGAACCCCTCCCTTCGCAAAACTCTCCCCTTCTTGCGCTGGGTTCGGGGAGGACCAGCAGTTTGCCCCTCTCTCTCCGATGATTGCTTGGCCCCACCAGGTGGAGAGCGAGGAAGAGGTGGGCAGCGGGGTGCAGTGGCGCGGTGAGGTGGAGAGGGACGGAGAGGCTGTGAGGACCCAGGTTTAATGGCCAGGCGGGTCCCCCAAAATGGATTCCTCCTCTCCTCCCTTTCTCTGTCTTTCTGGGCAAAAAACTCAAACAGAGTAGTCATCCTCTCGCTGGGTTCTGGTCCGGTGATTCTGTCACGATCCTCAGTGTTGGAACCCAATTGCAGAGAGGCGAGCGAGGCAGGAGTTCAAAAACAAAAAACAATTTATTTTTAATAACAAAACAAAAGGCTGTCGGTGCAGCAAAACTTACTTGGGCAGACAGGATCAGAAACAAGGCAGAGCAGATCATTGGGGGGGGACAAAAAACAGACAAGACAGAAGAGGACTGCGATGTCTGTGAACACAGAACAATCACCGGACAAGGAGTGAAGGAGAG
>NW_023634412.1:161-1204 GCF_014905685.2 Nematolebias whitei | reverse complement strand
AAAAAGTGACGCCGTTGCAATACGTTTGGCTCTAAATTGCACAGATTTGAACCCAGATGAACCAAAATCACTATGATTGATCATTATCCACCTCTGAACAGGTTTCCATGATAAGTGGCCAAGAGCCTCCACAGCGCCACCTACATTCTTCTTACAGTTATATCTCAGTGATACAACATCCGATCTGAACCAGATTTTTGGTGCGTCATTACTGAGAACTGATGGACATTTTAGTTGTGTTGGTTAATATTTGACTCAAGGGCGCCCCCTACATTATTCAAACTGTTTTGTCTCAGTGATATATCAGCCGATCTGCACCAAATTTATGGTGTATTATTATTTAGCCCTGGTGGACACAGTAGTATAGTTTTTTAAATTTTGACTCTATAGCGCCCCCTACAATCTTGCAACAGTTATATCTCAATGATATATCATCCGATCTGCACCAAATTTTTGGTATATTATTATGTAGCCCTGATGGACACATTAGTAATGTTTTTTAACTTTTGACTCAAGAGCGCCCCCTATAATATTCCAACCCTTATATCTTAATGATATATCATCCGATCTGCACCAGATTTTTATGGCATAATGTGTGACCATGTCTAAACACATTGTTAGTGTTGTTTAAAATTTGACTCAAGTGCGCCCCCTAGATTATTCAAACTGTCATATCTCAGTGATATGTCATCCGATCTGGACCAGATTTTGGGTGCATCATTACTGAGAGCTGATGGACATTTTAGTTTTGTTGTTTAATATTTGACTCAAGTGTGCCCCCTAGATTATTCAAACTGTTATATCTCAGTGATATGTCATCCGATGTGGACCAGATTTTTGGTGTGTGATAAGTAAGCACTTAAACACGCAATGGTATGGTGGTTTTACTTTTGACTCAAGTGCGCCCCCTAGGTTAATCAAACTGTTATATCTCAGTTATATATCGTCCGATCTGCACCAGATTTTTGATGCTTGACTAGTGAGGACTTATGGACACAGTGGTGTTGTTGTTGTTTAATATTTGACTCAAGTGCGCCCCCTAC
>NW_023634411.1:0-1204 GCF_014905685.2 Nematolebias whitei | reverse complement strand
AAGGACAGGGATGTGGCTGACGGTGCAGAGACAGAGGACAAGGACAGGGATGTGGCTGACGGTGCAGAGACAGAGGACAAGGACAGGGATGTGGCTGATGGTGCAGAGACAGAGGACAGGGACAGGGAAATGGCTGACGGTACAGAGGACAAAGACAGGGACGTGGCTGACGGTGCAGATACAGAGGACAAGGACAGGGATGTGGCTGACGATGCAGAGACAGAGGACAAGAACAGGGACGTGGCTGATGGTGCAGAGACAGAGGACAAGGACAGGGACGTGGCTGACGGTGTAGAGACAGAGGACAAGGACAGGGACGTGGCTGACGTTGCAGAGACAGAGGACAAAGACAGGGACATGCCTGACAGTGCAGAGACAGAGAACAAGGAAAGGGATGTGGCCGTCCCCTGATGTCTTTATGTCCGTCACCTGATGTCTTCATGTCTGTCCCCTGATGTCGTCATGTCTGTCCCCTGATGTCTTCATGTCTGTCCCCTGATGTCTTGATGCCCATCTCCTGTCATCTTCATGTCTGTACCCTGATGTTGATATGTCTGTCCCCTGACGTCTTCATGTCTGTCCCCTGATGTCTTCATGTCTGTCCCCTGATGTTGTCATGCCTGTTCCCTGATGTCTTCATGTCCATCTCCTGATGTCTTCATGTCTGTCCCCTGATGTCGTCATGTCCGTCCCCTGATGTCATCATGTCCGTCCCCTGATGTCGTCATGTCCGTCCCTTGATGTCATCATGTCCGTCCCCTGATGTCTTGATGTCCATCTCCTGTCGTCTTCATATCTGTCCCCTGACGTCTTATGTCTGTCCCCTGATGTCTTTATGTCCATCCCCTGATGTCTTCATGTCTGTCCCCTGATGTCTTCATATCTGTCCCCTGGTGTTGTCATGTCTGTCCCCTGATGTCTTCATGTCCATCTCATGATGTCTTCATCTGTCTCCTGACGTCTTCTTGTCTGTTCCCTGATGTCTTCATGTCCATCTCCTGTCGTCTTCATGTCCGTCCCCTGATGTTGTCATGTCCGTACCTTGATGTCTTCATGTCTGTCCCCTGACGTCTTCATGTCTGTCCCCTGATGTCTTCATGTCTGTACCCTGATGTCTTCATGTCTGTACCCTGATGTCTTAATGTCCATCTCCTGACGTCTTCATGTCTGTCCCCTGATGTCTTCATGTCCATCTCCTGACATC
>NW_023634410.1:0-1204 GCF_014905685.2 Nematolebias whitei | reverse complement strand
ATATATATATATATATATATATATATATATATATATATATATATATTCATTCAGTCAACCTTTATTTAGACAGTTTAATCCCATTGAGCCTTCAGGACTCCTTTAGATGAGAGACCTGATATTAACAAAGAGTGATGTAAACAGTTGATAACAGCAGCAATAGACAATCATAAAAGAGGCATACAGATTTTTTTTTTATAGAAAAAAAAAATATAATATTTTTTTTTCTATAAGCACATTCAAATAAAGGTAACAATAGCAGTGATTTATCACAGAGCACAGTACAATAACATGTAGGCTAGCACTAGCAGCTAGAAACAAACGCACCAATTCCCACTTTTAGAATACACAGTCAGCAGTCAGTCATGGGTTTGGGGCCCCGGGGGGGTTGCCGGGGGCTGGGCTCTTGGGGGTACCTGGGCAGGGGGGCACTGCTTTCCCTCTGGGGAGGGCCTGGGTGGTTCTGGGGGATGTCTGCTGGTGGCTGCATGCAGGCCCTCAGGTGGTCTATGGCGGCGGTCGTGGGTCACCGATCTGGTAGCCTGGCTGTGCTGATGTGGGTTCGGGGTGGGCGCGGGGGCTTGGGGTTCTGGGGGCTTGTCGCCCCCGGGCTTGTGCCTGTGGGGTTCGGGGATCTTGGGCTCTGGCGGGCGGGTTGCCGGGCTCTGGGCCGGCTTGCGCTCTGGTGCCCGGTTCTGGGCGGGGGCCTTCGGCTCGCTGGTGGGTTGTGGGTCATGGGCTGGGGGGTTTGGTGTTTGGGGGCGTGACCAGTGGCCCCTAGGAGGGGGTAGTTTGACCCAGCCTAGGTGTCTAGTTTGCTATGTGTTTTGAGAGATGTCCGAATGAGGGGTGGGTGTAGTATTTCTTCTGGAGTGGGGATGGGGTGGATGTCCTTGGGGGCGGCCCGGGACTGTGCATGGCCGGCTGGCTGGCCCCTTTCCTGTGGTGGGGGCTCGCTCCCGGTGCTTCCTGGCACTGTCGGCGGTTGGGCGGGCGCTCTTGGCCGGGTCGTCCTGGTGGGGTTTGGCTCCATCTGGTAGCGGGCTGACTGCGGTCTGTGGGGGTCCTGGTGGCCCTCGGGTGTGTAGGCTGCTGGTGCAGCTTCTGGCGACCCTCGGGGCTCTGTCCCTCTCTGGTCTGGAGCTCAGCGGACCTGACGGTCGGTCCAGATGGAGAGGTGTCTTGGCCTCAATCCCTGGGTGGA
>NW_023634409.1:0-1205 GCF_014905685.2 Nematolebias whitei | reverse complement strand
GCAGGGTTCTTCTTCGTAGCTAAGAAGGATAAGACTTTGCGCCCTTGTATCGACTACAGAGGGTTAAATCAGATTACAGTAAAAAACAAGTATCCGCTACCCCTCATCGACTCCATCCATGAGCAATTGCACCACGCTAAAATATTCTCAAAATTAGATCTCCGTAACGCCTATCATCTCGTTCGTATAAAGGAGGGTGATGAGTGGAAAACGGCATTTAAGACCCCCTTAGGGCATTTTGAATACCTCGTAATGCCTTTTGGCCTCACTAACGCCCCCGCAATATTTCAGGCCTTAGTTAATGATGTTCTGAGAGACTTTTTGAACAAGTTCCTTTTTGTATATTTGGACGACATTCTTATATACTCACAAGATGAGGAACAACATGTTCATCACGTCAGAACTGTACTCCAACGTCTCTACGAAAACCAACTTTACGTCAAAGCAGAAAAATGTGAATTCCATGCAAAGTCTGTTCCATTTTGGGGTTTCATTTTTGAAGGGGGACAATACCGCACGGATCCTGAAAAGACTAGGGCAGTGGTGGAATGGCCAACACCGGAAACTAGGAAACAACTTCAACGATTCCTGGGCTTCGCCAATTTCTATCGCCGCTTTATTAAGAACTATAGCAGGATCGCAGCCCCCCTCACACAATTAACATCTACACTTCGGACTTTTAAGTGGACTCAGGAGGCAGACAAGGCTTTTGGTGAGCTCAAAACCCTTTTTTCATCTACTCCTGTATTGTGTCACCCAGATCCCAAGAAACAATTCATCCTGGAGGTGGATGCATCCGACACTGGAGTAGGAGCAGTCCTGTCGCAGAGAGCATCTCCTGATAACAAGGTACATCCCTGTGCGTTTTTCTCCCGGCGCCTTTCCCCTGCAGAGAACTACGACGTGGGGAACCGTGAGCTTCTGGCCGTGAAACTGGCCTTAGAAGAATGGAGACATTGGCTGGAGGGTACGGACACTCCATTTCTCATTTGGACGGACCACAAAAACCTCACGTACCTTCGTGATGCCAGACGATTGAACCCAAGACAGGCAAGATGGTCTTTATTTTTTACGAGATTCAATTTTACATTGACTTTCAGACCCGGCTCCAAAAACATGAAGCCCGACGCTCTCTCACGACAGTTTTCACCACCGGAGGACACCACACAGGAACCGAACGTACTACCATCATCCTGTGTGGTTGG
>NW_023634408.1:0-1205 GCF_014905685.2 Nematolebias whitei | reverse complement strand
GGCAACAAGGCAGTTTTCTACAACCAACAGCAGCTGATTAACATCTCAAAAGCTCAATTAATATCTCAGCTACAGCCCCAAATCTCAAATGAGTTGAAAAGGATGTTCTGTGGACGCATTCTCATCTACCTGCCAGCTGTGCTCAAGTGCCTGACCACTGAGATCCTGGAACTAGCAGGAAACACGGCTCATGACAGCTGAAGGACAGGATCGTCCCTCGGCACCTACAGTTGGCTGTCCGCAGTGACGAGGAGCTTGGCAGACTGCTGGGAGGAGTAGCCATCGCTCTGGGAGGAGTTCTGCATTCGGGGGGTCCTAAAGTCCGGGGGAACCAAGAGGCCAGCCGAGTCTGGGTGGACGGATTGGACGGCATCTGCAGCCAGTTTCTTAGGATCCACTGTAGGATGGACCTTTACAAGAGATCCTTCCTGTCTACAGCATCAGTATCTATAACATCTCTTAATGAAACTAGGATAACAAGTTACAACAACAAATAATTTCCCTTTGGGATTAATAAAGTATTTTTGAATTTAATTGAATTGAAAACCTTGAGATACTTGAACTCCACTTGAGGCAGAACCTCACACCCAACCCAGAAAGGACATTCCATTATTTTCGGACTGCGGACCATGGCGTCAGGTTTGGAGGTGCTGGGTCATCCCAGCAGCTTCATACTTTTTTTTTGTTTTTACTTTTATTTATATAGGTAGTCTCACTGAGTCGCAAGGACTAATTTCCAAGGAAGACCTATTGTAGACAGACAACATATAGAGTTGTGAACTGCTCCAGTGAGAGCTGGAGATCACAGCACAATGATGTAGAACTGAACCTCATCATCTGAAAATAGCAGGAAAAGAGACCCAAAGCCACTGAACTTGATTCCCTCTGACCCCTGACTCCATAGATACATTATGTCCATAAAACTTTAGAACAAAATTGGTGACAACAGGCAGCCACTGAATCAATAGAAACAAAGAAAGTGCTACTGTATGTGTTGTCATCATTGTATGTTTCTACACAATGTTGAGATTTGTACTCACACCTGAGATGCACCCAGGTGGGACAGCGGGCAGTTATGTAGGCACACGGGAAGCAATTGGGGATTGGCTGTCTTGCTCAACTACACCACAGCACGTGGGCATGGTGGGGAGTTGAACATACAACTTTCTAGTCCCAAGTCAGCTGCACTACCTCTATACCAGAGC
>NW_023634407.1:0-1205 GCF_014905685.2 Nematolebias whitei | reverse complement strand
TTGAGGCCATGTAAGTTTTGCTGCCATGTCAGCCTTTTTGATTTATTATTATTATTATTAAAAGTATTTTTATTTTATACATTTGCCTCCTGAGTCCTGCCTGCGCAACTGGGTTCTTCTGTCCTGATCTGCCACGAAAAAACCCTGACAGTACGAACCGACCAAAACCTGAACCCAGCAGGCAGACTCAGTTTACTCAGCTCACCTGTTTTTGTCCGAGCCTGTCCAGATGGAGGGAGCTGCGATCCGGTGCGGTGCCTTTTGGACCAGACCCGTCCTGGGACTGAGAAGCTGCAGCCAGGCGGTCGAGGTTCTGCCTTCGCCTCTCCTACTGCAGGAGGAGAGACGAAGATCTCAGCTCCAAAGGAACCACACAGCACCCAGGTTCAGTCCCTCCTACCCACCAGTCTGCTCTGGGTGGACGTCTGGGGAGGACGCCGAGTCGGAGGACGAACTATGGTTCGCCCCGGTACACCACCCACATCGCCGTAAAAAAGGAAGGAGAAGACGCAACCGGAACCGGTCCGCTGCTCTTCCGCCTACATCACCTAAACCTCCAGCTCCTCGCATTCAGCCCGGCGAGGCTGAGTTTTTTGGTTCCGCCTCCTCCTGGTCTCAGCCTCCAGCCTGCTCTCCTCTGCCAGAACCTGCTAAATCGGGGAGAATTTCGCAGGGGGGGGAGCAGTCATCCCCCTGTTCGTCTGTGGAGTGGACGAAGGGGGGCCAGCCTGGGGAGCGTGTTGGACAATCGCTTTCTGCTCCTATTGAGGTTAACCAGTTCCCTGAGCTGCCTCCTGTAGAGAACCTGGTGGCTCATCCTCTCATCAAGGACTCTATAGTGCTTCTCAGAAAAATTCCTAAGTTCAGAGTTAAGGATAGAAGACTCCTGGTGGACCAACTCTTGGACATATACCTCTCAGAGTCAGATCTGACCGACACACCGGCTCATCAGACGATCTTCCTGTTTGCCGTAAAACTAAGAGCTGAACTCGATCCCAGTTTTGTCTTGTCATACACTATAGAGTACGCAGCCAGCCCAGAGCCTGCAGCCAGCCCAGAGCCTGCAGCCAGCCCAGAGCCTGCAGCCAGCCCAGAGCCTGCAGCCAGCCCAGAGCCTGCAGCCAGCCCAGAGCCTGCAGCCAGCCCAGAGCCTGCAGCCAGCCCAGAGCCTGCAGCCAGCCCAGAGCCTGCAGCCAGCCCATAGC
>NW_023634406.1:0-1205 GCF_014905685.2 Nematolebias whitei | reverse complement strand
CTTGTGAGAAAACCGTTCTGTTTCCACAGAGCGAGATGACACAAGAAACTAAGTCGAGCATAGTTAGAGTCAGTGCAGATGACTAGCGTCTGGATGGAGCGTTCTACTGCCATCTGTAGGCCTATTAGGATTGCAGCTATCTCAGCGTACTGAGAAGACTGAGAGCCTAATTTATAGCCAAATGTGACCTGTTCTTGGTCCTGGAGGAGAACTCCTCCAACACCTGCTTTGCAGATTGTCTCGTGGTGGAATGAGCATCCATCCACGTACATAGTTGCCATATCTTTGCAGATATTGCTATCAAAGAAGTGGTGATTTGGGTCCTCAGCAGCTGAGGGTTTGCTCACAACCGGCTGTTGGGTGGCTGGTACATCCTGTGTACATTCTTGGCAGATTGCCAAATCAGTGCCCAAGTGCGACTTCTTATTTTGACCGTAGCGTATGTCTAGGTTAAAACTTTGAAGTGCCATAAGCCATGTTGCAACGCGTGAGTTTGTCACCACACCATCTCTGATGCGTTGGCTGTTCAGAAACGTTACTGGCTGGTGTTGTGTCTCAACAATAATCCTCTGTCCACCAATATAGCAGGAGAAATGTTTCACTGCCCACACAGTGGTCAATAGAGCCTTCTCACAGTCTGAATACCGTAATTCAGGGCCTGCCATTGTTTTGCTGGCGTAGGCCACAACACGCCTGTCTTTGTCGTGTATTTGGTACAGACCTGCACTCATGCAGTAAGTTGAGAAGCCCACTTCCAAGTAGAACTCTTTGTTGTAGTCCGGGTAGACTAGACATGGGGCTTGCTTGAGCCTGTCTTTGAGAGCGTTCATTGCCTGCTGTTGTGTATCAGTCCAGACAAAAGGAACGTCTTTCTTTAAGAGTTCAGTTAGTGGTTTTGCGAGATCCGCATAATGCTCTATGAACTGGCGAGAGTAGTTACACACTCCCAAGAAACTCTGTAGTTCTTTGAGATTGGTTGGCACTTTGAGGTTGTCTAGGCCCTGGGTGCGAGTCAATTGTGGTTGTACTCCGTCTGGACCTACTAAGAGGCCAACGTAGTCCACTTTGGTTCTGCACCACTGGCACTTTGACAGTGAGATTTTAGCACCAGCAGTTGTTAGCTGATTTAGGACGTGGTCGATCTCAGCCAAATGGGAATCCAGTGTTGGCTGCCTCAAAAGGATGTCGTCCACGTAGATCAGTGT
>NW_023634405.1:0-1205 GCF_014905685.2 Nematolebias whitei | reverse complement strand
TGAAGAACTGGCGCCCTGTGTCCCTCCTCTGCACCGACTACAAGATCCTCTCCAAGGCCCTGGCTACTAGGCTGGGGAAAGTTATGGAGGAGGTCATCCACCGGGATCAGACCTATTGCGTCCCCAGCAGGTCCATGGTGGATAACATCTACCTAATTCGAGACGTTTTGGAGGTCTCCGGTTCATTGGGTTTACAACTTGGCTTGATTTCACTAGATCAAGAAAAGGCATTTGACCGCGTTGAACACGGCTTCCTCTGGAAAACCATGAGAAGGTTTGGGTTCAGCGAAGGTCTCATCGCCAAGATCCAGGTACTGTACAGTAACATTGAGAGTGTGCTGAAGATCAATGGTAACCTGTGTGCTCCTTTTAGAGTGTGTCGAGGCGTTCGACAGGGCTGCGCGCTCTCGGGGATGCTCTACGCACTCTCCCTGGAACCCCTCCTCCAGAAACTACGCTCGTGTGTTTATGGTTTGGTTTTACCTGGTTTTAGTAACAATATGGTTTTATCTGCCTATGCTGACGATGTTGTTGTTTTTATAAAAGATCAAAATGATGTCAGTATTTTAACCAAGATAATAGCAAAATTTTCTGTCTTGTACGCTGCAAGGGTGAATTGGAAGAAGAGCGAAGCCCTGGCCGTAGGGGAGTGGTCGTGTGGGCTCCCGGTTCTCCCTCAAGGGCTCGCTTGGCGAAAAGACGGTTTTAAATATCTTGGTGTGTTTTTAGGCTGTAAAGAAATTGTAAATCAAAACTGGGAAAACATTGAACAAAAACTGAACAAGAAAATGTCAAAATGGAGATGGCTGCACTCTCAAATGTCTTACCGGGGCAGAGTGCTGGTTTTAAACAACCTTGTTGCATCACAGCTGTGGCACAAATTGTCTGTTTTAGATCCACCATCTGGCCTGCTTGTAAAAATACAGTCAGCGATGGTCGACTTCTTCTGGAATAATCGAAACTGGGTGCCACAGTCTGTCTTGTTTTTACCAAGAGAGGAGGGGGGTCAGGGCCTTGTCCACCTGGCCAGCAGAACTGCAACTTTTCGCCTGCAGTTTCTTCAGAAATACATGACAGGATCTCCCGTGTGGAGGGATGTGGCCAGCTGTATCCTCAGATGTGTCAATTTACTGGGGCTGGATGCTGCTCTGTTTTTAACTGATTTTAGTCTTTTAAATTTAAAGGGGTTGCCTCAGTTTTATCAA
>NW_023634404.1:371-1205 GCF_014905685.2 Nematolebias whitei | reverse complement strand
GACTTTTTAACAAACAGACCACAGTTAGTGAGGATCCACAACCTCTCTTCCTCCACCATAACCCTCAGCACTGGCTCTCCTCAGGGATGTGTGTTGAGCCCCCTCCTGTTTACTCTGCTCACATATGATTGTGCAGCTACCCATCCAGGCTGTCACATTGTAAAGTTTGCAGATGATACAGCGGTGGTGGGATGCATCACAAACAATGATGAGTCCAGCTACAGGCAAGAGGTGGAACACCTGGAGAGCTGGTGCAGAGAGAATAACCTTCACATCAATGTGAAGAAGACAAAGGAGATGATTGTGGACTTCAGAAGGAACAAAAACACCTACACCCCCCTGAATATAAGAGGATCTGCGGTGGAAGTGGTCTCCAGCTACAAGTACTTGGGTGTACACATGAATGACAACCTCAGCTGGAGCAACAACACCACCAGCCTGATCAAGAAAGCTCATCAGAGACTCTACTTCCTCAGACGGCTGAGGCGAGCTGGTCTGGGAAGCTCAGTCCTCACCTCCTTCTACAGGTGTGCAGTGGAGAGCATCCTGTGCTCGAGCATCAATGTGTGGCATGGAGGCTGCACAGCTGCAGAAAGAAAAGCTTTGCAGAGAGTGGTGAAGGCTGCACAGAAATCTGTTGGAATCAGCCTCCCCACCATCACAGACATTTACACCTCCAGATGCAGGAAGAGGGCCACCTGCATCATGAAGGACCCCACTCACCCAGCACACACACTTTTTGCCCCACTCCCCTCAGGAAGGAGGTTAAGGAGCATTAAATGTAGAACCACTAGACTGAGGAACAGCTTCTACCCTGAGGCTGTTAGACTCACA
>NW_023634404.1:0-271 GCF_014905685.2 Nematolebias whitei | reverse complement strand
CACTCACCCAGCACACACACTTTTTGCCCCACTCCCCTCAGGAAGGAGGTTAAGGAGCATTAAATGTAGAACCACTAGACTGAGGAACAGCTTCTACCCTGAGGCTGTTAGACTCATGAATCTCTAACTAGAAGAATCACTGTGAAAAACCATATCATGTTGCTGCTGATCTGTTTCATGTTGCTGCTGATCTGTTTCAATGTTGATGTGTTCATGCGTGCAGATCTGCTCACAGACTCATGTTCATGTTTGTGCTGATGTTCAATGTTTT
>NW_023634403.1:0-1205 GCF_014905685.2 Nematolebias whitei | reverse complement strand
GTTTAATTGGTTTTTGGTATTGTTTTCGAACACCCCAGGCAAGAATGAATTTTGTTGTGTAGTTAAGTTAGAGACTAAGAGGCCTTTAACCATGCCAACATGCAGTTCATTCATTAAATTGCAATCTTTGCGGAGTCAATGTATATTATTGCTACCTTAAGTACCATAATCTACATTGATCTCACAACGCTTAAGCCGAACCTACTCGAACAATTCTATTCGGGGGGATAGCTAATTCTTTTTGATAAGTCTCGCCATAGACTTCCAAAACATTTATGGGAAAACCAAACACCCAATCTCAAGTCGTTCGTCTAAAAGACAACAGACAATTGCACCAAACTATATTTTACCATGTAAAGCTAACTTAAACCAAGTTAGAAATGGAAAAATAGTTTGGAACCCTTTTCTATAGGCATAAACCCCTGTAGTTACCCTTTTCAGCATGCTCCACCCCTTAACTGGTAGTTGTAGCTGTTCCCAACCATAATAGCTTACACACCAGGTGCATATAGTTTAAGGCCTTATGTAAAATCCCCGTCATAAGCCCACCTTAAACCACATAATTGCATGACACATTGAACCAGAACGGCACAGGCTGGACGTCGCTGGAGACAACCTTCGCTGGAGGCGACATGCAATCATGACGTTGGTCTCCACTCTTCATCCAGTGGCCGCATCTTCAAGTTCAATCCAAGGGTACCCCTCTGTATGCTGATTAATCAACACTTCCAATCGTTGTGGATTTACCGTTGTGGATTATATGACTTTTTCCAGTGGATTACAGACTCTGTTTTCAAGGGGTTAAAGCATTGCTACAATGGAATTATCGAGACGATATGGAATTATAATCAACACAATGGAATTACCAAGAACATTGTGGGATTACCTTGACTTTGGTCTTCCTTGCTGGATTACTTTTGACTTTGGTCTTCCTTGCTGGATTACATCAAGCTCAAGGACATTTGAAGGTCTAAGTTCACGGTTGGAATTCATCCCCATGGACAGGCGATGATTTCCAAAGGGGGGACTGTAGTGAACCTGATCTGACCTCAAATCTGATCAGATGAACAGAGACTGTTATTTCATTGATCTGCATCCAGAAATACAGTTTGAGCCATCTGGAGACTTTCTTCCTTGAATTAATCAAGTAGAAAAGACAATCCTCTATGATCATTACTATTTTACAAATGTTTGATAATCAAATT
>NW_023634402.1:0-1205 GCF_014905685.2 Nematolebias whitei | reverse complement strand
GGGTGGTGTGGGAGGAGATGGGGCTTCCAGGATTACCTTCCTTCACAGACATCAGAATGTCTTTGGCTACACATGTAAGTTGCCTACTGCTAATACACCCTCGCATTTCAGTGTAGTGAACATAACAGTGTTTTGTAACTTTATTTTTTTAAAATAGTGACTTGGAGCATGAATATTGAGAACAAGTGAAATAAAGTGGCATTTAAAAAATGTAAAATAAAAACCCAGCTAAATGTTCAAAACAAAACCCAGCAAGGTGGTAAGGTACTAAAACAAAAACATGTCTGATGCATGCTCAATAATCCAGGTAGAAAAATCAAAAAAGTTCAATCTGGTCCTCTGGACATTCAAAAAAACAAACAAAAAACAAACTTTTTTTTTTTTGAATGTCCAGAGGACCAGATTGAACTTTTTTGGAAAAACATGTCTGTATTGTTAGGAACTTGGCAGATGTTGGAAGCCAGTTGGAGAGGTCGAGCTTCATATCTCAACATTTTGGGCCAACTGTGGACTAATGTTCAAATTAGTTTTATCATTGCCCTCAGAGACTTGTGCTTAAATTCAAACTTCTGTGTAATCGTAAGGCTCTCTGTTATAGTCTTGAGTACACGTCTGCCACCCAATGAAGTGTTCAAACCCTGTGACCTGTAAGGTAATGTTGCCCCTATCAGCTGCTTGTAAATCCCACTTTTAATGTTTTGCAATCTAAATGACACCTCCAGTCTCAATGGGATTAGCCTGTCTAAAAGGTTGAAAGCTTTTGGCAAAATGTGTGGGCAGATGAAACGATGACAATATCACATTTATGAGGCCATAATGTATAAGCTTAGGCTCATGTTTTCAGAGAAGTGCATCTTGTGTATATGTGATAGACTAAAATCTGCAGGCAGTAAAATCCAGCATGAATGTGGTGATGCTGCAAAAAGAGGGAGTTGCTCCTGGGGGGTTGTGCAGCTCTTCACCCTGCACAAGTGGTGAGGAGAGTCCACAGCACTGGTGTTGCTCCGTGTAGGTGGGCACGGTTCTTGCAGGTTCTGCAGAGGCCAAGGACAAACCTGTACCCGGGGGGAGGGGCACTGAGGTTAGGGTTAGGTTTGGGTTAGTGGAGGTCCTGCTGCCGAAGGCAGCAGGATCTTCACGTCAGAGACCACGCTGCAGGAGACAGCAGGGCCCCTGAATGCACGGGCACACCCACTATGAGTCAC
>NW_023634401.1:0-1205 GCF_014905685.2 Nematolebias whitei | reverse complement strand
AACACCATATCTGCTGATTATCATCAGAAAGGTAATGGGTCAAGTTTCCTACCAAGCGTACCGAGGCGAGCTGGGTTTCTGATGGAGAGTGCCGTTCTGGTGAACACTTACTTCCCCTCAAACCCCATCTTTTACTCCCTCTAAAACTTCTTTCCATCTTTAAACTTTTCTATCAAGTAGAAATTCTTCCAGATATTTAGAAATGTCTGTGTAAAGTGCTTATTCACATCCGTGTGGGTAAAAGATTAGTTGTACAGTTTTAGAAATGCCTGTGGTGCAGCAACGGAAAAATCATGGCCGTATGATTTTTCCTGATTGATTGCTTTGTTGTTATTTTCATAATTTGCCAAATTAATGTACATGTTTGATGTTAAATTTGATTCTGTAAATAAATGACCGCATTCATTTTGATGGGTCAAATCTAAATGACGTCTCACGTTTGCATTTCCTTAAATTCAATGCACATTTTATTCAGTCCAGAAAAATGAGGAACCCGCGTTAAATGATGAATATATCTCAGCATCTGTTCATCTACAACTGGTGGCCCGTACGGGGATGGATGTTCATTCCACCACGAGAAAGTCTGCAAAGCAGGTGTTGGAGGAGTTCTCCTCCAGGACCTAGAACAGGTCACATTTGGCTATAAATTGGGCTCTCAGTCTTCTCAGTACGCTGAGATAGCTGCAATCCTAATAGGCCTAAAGATGGCAGTGGAACGCTCCATCCAGACGCTAGTCATCTGCACTGACTCTAACTATGCTCGACTGAGTTTCTTGTGTCATCTCGCTCTGTGGAAACAGAACGGTTTTCTCACAAGCAACAAGAAGGTGGTAAAACACAAAGAGCTTTTCATGACATGTGATCACTTGGTGACATCACATGATCTACAGATCTTCTGGAAGAAAGTTCCAGGACACTCCAGAGTCCCAGGCGATGACAAGTACTACAATGACCTTGCAGACTCCCTAGCCAAAGAAGGAGCCGTTGACGGACCCACGTGGTCCTTTAACCCCTCCTGGCTACTCAACACTCAGTCGTCACAAGCTACAACTGAGGTAATGGCAGTCACACGTGCACAAGCTGCAGCTAAACCTGCTGATAACACAGTTTCTGTGCGCCCAATGCTGACTGACCCAGACATCATCCAACTTCAGAAGTTGGATCCTGCAATTAACTCGATGATGTTGTATCTGACTGACCCAGAC
>NW_023634400.1:0-1205 GCF_014905685.2 Nematolebias whitei | reverse complement strand
GGACTCAACTCGGCAGATTATAAAAATAAGTATTTAATGGTGGAGTGTATTTACAAAATAACACGCTGACGAGGCAGCAAAACTTACGTGACAACAGAAGGCTCAGAGGGAAACTCAGGGAGGACTCAGGAGAGCTCAGGGGAGACGCAGGAGAACGCAGGAGAACACAGAGACCCAACGAATACGACCCGACGAGGAACAACACAGAACAGGAGGCTTATATACAAAGACAAGACAAGACGTGATTACAACAGCTGTGACGAGACAAAGGTGGCACCAATTAAACTGACGAGGAAACACTAGGGAAACACAGACACAAACAGAAACAGCAAATGGTACCATCCTTACATAAACTGGCCTTGGGACAAAGATGTTTCCTTTAACTTCACATTTTCTTGTTCAACCTGCAGTCACTACAGATGAGTGATTTGTCAGTTTCTGTAAGATTTCTGCAACTGGAGCAGGTATTTCTGTTTACTGGTTAACTTCCTCAGCTGTCTCACATTTTAAAGGTCAACCCTACTCCATGTTT
The DNA here is from genome assembly GCF_014905685.2 of Nematolebias whitei. NCBI lineage: Eukaryota > Metazoa > Chordata > Actinopteri > Cyprinodontiformes > Rivulidae > Nematolebias > Nematolebias whitei. The sequence goes on along the minus strand of NW_023634400.1, from coordinate 673 downwards.
CCGTAGAAAACAAGCACATTTAGGAGCCAGTACATAACCAGACTTTTGGCCCTCACACCTATACCCAGTTGCTTATGCTGCATGATGCGATCAGATTTATTCATATTTTAGAAATTACATTTAGCTTAGTCGACAAAACAATACAAATGAAGACTGTCTGTCTTAAAAAAAACTCTTGGTTTTGCAGTAAGCAGCCTGATTTCAAACTGACATCTTGGCCAAAGGTAAAATAAAAATCTTTGTGTGTTCTCAGAAAAGTTGTTTCAGGACCTCCAATAAACTTATGTACACATCAAAGCACACAAGACAGATTCAGGAATTCTCTTTGTTTTCCAGATTTCTCATTTGTTATTACCTTAAAACATACTCAGACAACATTTGATGCATCATTGAATTTTTTTTTATTGTGTTTATTGGGACATCCATTTTTAGAAGTCATTGTAGCATCTGTTGGAAACACAGAACATAGTACAGTTAGGGTGTTGCTAGTTGTTACTTAATCCTGGATTGGATTTTAAAGTTATTTTTGATATTTTTTTCACAAGGAAAAAAAGTTGATTTCCTAAAGTTTAACTATAAATGAAGGAATTTGTACATTCAGGTAATTGAACATTAAGTAATTTCTCTAACATCCAACCCATTTTAGCCACTGAGCCATACCAAACACCCATAA
>NW_023634399.1:0-1205 GCF_014905685.2 Nematolebias whitei | reverse complement strand
CATCTTCTCTGTCCGATGCGGGCGTTGACGTGTTACATAGCGCGCACAGCTGCAATGCGTCAAACTCAACATCTGTTTGTGCATTACAGAGATGCATCTGCAGGTCGCCCATTATCCACCCAGCGCTTGTCACACTGGCTGTGTGAGGCCATTTCTGAAGCTTACAGAGCATCAGATTTAGAACCTCCTGTCAACCTCAGGGCACACTTGACCAGGGGTATTGCATCTTCGACTGCTTTGCATAATGGTATGACAATGCAGGACATTTGCAATGCGGCCACGTGGTCAATACCCGGCTCATTTGTTCGTTTCTATTTACGTAATGTGACAGTTCGTTCCATGACACATTCTGTCCTTAATGCTCTAACAGAATTAATGTTATTGTTTTCATGGAACCCCGTTTAAGCTCACATCTGACTGCATGCTTTACAGTGTGAGATGTTGTTATCAGTCACAAGTTGACTGTTATTTGGTTCTATTGTCACTAATCAGTTCATGACTATTGTTACCAATCAGTTCATTTGATTATAATCAGTTCACTTGTTATTATTAATCTTGTAGTGAACTAAGCCTCAGGTCAAATCTGGCCTTGAGGGCCTTCCTGGGACAAGAACTGTATTTCATTGATTTGAGTCCAGAAACACAAGATTAAGTTCATCCAGAGACTTTCTAAGTGTCCTGCACTGACCAATTGAAAGAACACTCTCTTTTTCTATTATCATTACTATCTTACAAATGTCTTGATAATCAAAGTGTGTTTAGTTCAAACCATTTTTAAATGTTGAAGTGAACTACTCATTTTAAATCAACTGTGAAACAGTATTAGTGATTTTTTAATCCTCATTCAAAGTAGAAATCAAGTTAGAATGTGTTACGGAGTAATTCATGCATTTTCTGATTTTCTGTCTGAAATGAGCAAGTGTAAGTTGGTCCAAGGTTGGAGGCAAGAAAACAAGTTGTTGGAACGAACTGTCATGTTTTTATATCCTCTCAGACGTAAATAGAGAAGCTGGCACCTGTTTTCCCCCAACTCGCCTAAACATTTCTCTCGTCTGTCTCAAAAACATCTTCTGTCCGTTCCAAAACAATTTTTCTGTTTTTCTGACTTTTAATAACCTCTTACATCACTAAAACACACCCCTGTTTGGTCGATCGACCAATCAGGAACTTCCCAAATGAACCGGAAATAGAACTCTTTAAATGTC
>NW_023634398.1:0-1205 GCF_014905685.2 Nematolebias whitei | reverse complement strand
AAGTCTAAACTGGACATGTTTTAGTTCAACACCTTCATCCATGTGTTTATATCAATGCAGTAAGAAACATAAAATGTATAAATCCCCCTTTTGTTCCTTCATATTTTTAATCAGTCTCAAGCTGTGAATCACTGTAAATACTATATCTTAATGCATGCTCAATGATCCAGGTAGGAAAATCTAAAAAACGTTAAGTCTGGTCCTCTGGACATTCAAAAAGCAAAACAACAAAACAAACACACACAAAATGTAGAAACATTTCGTCTCTCATCCGAGAGACTTCCTCAGTCTGAGGTGCTGTATTCAGCTCAGTCTCTTAAATAGCACCTTCTCAGAGTGGATCAACCAGTTTTGCTGCTGACAACCATGTGAGCAGCACCTCAGACTGAAGAAGCCTTTCGGATGAAAGACGAAACGTTTCTACCTTCTTTTTTTGTTTGTTTGTTTTTGTTTTTTTGAATGTCCAGAGGACCAGACTTAACTTTTTAGATGTAAATACTGTAAATAGTTATTCATGAAAAATACATAAATGTGCCAATTTATTTAATTTGAAATTGCATAATTTGATAAAATATCTATAATCCACTATCAATTTATAGTGTACAGTTATAAAATGTTAACTTAAATAGTTAAATGTTTTTTGTTTTTACTAGATATTGTAAATTGCACTTGTTTTTCTTGCAGTTCAACTGAATCAATCCACAAAACAAAAAAACAGTACATTATGCTGCTCAAGTGTGCTTTAATTGAAGAATGTTTAAAATAATTCAAAACATTAAACTATCTACCGGTAATTACGTAACACTAGAACAATTTACATACATGTGACAAGCTTGGGTATGGATGTTATTTTTATTTTATAAACTTACTGCAACAGAACCTTAGGACTTTCACCCAAGGACATAATTTATACACAGAAAAGACACTTGGGTTTGTTTACAAGTAAGCACTGTGGAACGGAACCTACACGAGACTCAACTGTCACCTTCAACCTGGAATATAAATATGAAATGAACAAAAATAAATATGAATAATACTTAATTGCAAAACAAACAAACATGGGCCTCACGTTCACATACAAAAATCCAAAAGCCAGCCAATCTTCTCTCAGGTAAGACACTGCCTAATTATGGTGACTCAAGCAGGCTGTGAGAGCGTAGTAAAGCATGGTAGGACAGATACGGTGGTTTTCTTGCCCCACAAGA
>NW_023634397.1:0-1205 GCF_014905685.2 Nematolebias whitei | reverse complement strand
ACATGAAATACAGTGTTGTCTTCTGGCCCATTGAGTGGCGGTGTGACTGTATCCATGTCCTTCTTATAGAGTTTAACGGCACAGGGATTTTACTTCTGTCCAGCCTGTCAATCTCATGGATCAGAAAAATCGGAGTCCCAGTTTTGGCCAAATCTCCGTGCAGAGCCTCCGAGAGCTTCAGGCTCTCTCCAAACCCTGCCAGGGTCTGGATGATGGCTTGTGTTCATGCGGGGCTTTGCTGCCTTCAACAACTGAGCTCTGAGATGCAGCACGGTTTTAAGACAACAGCGTCCAACGTTTTGGTACGTGCGCAGAGTTCTGCAAACTAAAGTTAAAGGCCTAAAAAACTCTGAAGAAATGTATGAAGCACGTTGTCTTTCACGTGAGGGTTTAGAATTAAAATAATCTTACATCGAAAAAAGAAAAAGTTATAACTGTTAAAAATAAACATGCCCAACGTTGTGTAGAATTCAGAGATCTTACAAGAGGCTTTAGCACTCGGAGAATGTGTTGAGGATAACTTTCAGCTACAACTACACCACAGTTAATCTGTTGTGGTGGCCGTTTTTAATAGAGTTGACTAAAATTTAGAAAAATACCGTAATTTCCGAACTATAAGCCGCTTCTTTTTTCACACTCTTTGAATGCTGCGGCTTAAACAATGCTGCAGTTAATTTATGGATTTTTTACACATTAATACACATCTCTCTTGGGGGGTGGGTCCTCGTGACTCGAGATTACCTGTATAAGTAAAGGTTAAAAAAATAAAAATCAGACAAACTAAATTACAGAACAGGTCACAGTGGATCAATGAAACGGGGAGGGGAAGAGGAATCCCCCCCCTCCCTTAACCCCAGTGAGGGGGGATTCCCCCGCAAGAGCAGAGCAACTGTTGCGCAAGTCTGCCGCTGGATCCTGACAGCGGAGCAGGAGGAAGGCGAAGTTACATTATGAGAATATGTACCATTACAAATTTAATTAAAAGTTTAAAAAAAAAACAATCTTTGTGTAAATATCTCGTGTTACAACGTGAACACCTGCAATTTATGCACAAACGCAGCCTATATACAGTGAGGAAAATAAGTATTTGAACAACCTGCGACTTTGCAAGTTCTCCCACTTAGAAATCATGGAGGGGTCTGAAATTTTAATTTTAGGTGCATGTCCACTGTGAGAGACGTAATCTAAAAATTAAAATAAAAAAA
>NW_023634396.1:0-1205 GCF_014905685.2 Nematolebias whitei | reverse complement strand
GTCTGGATGTTCGCGGTGGTATGGAAGACAATTGATGCCATTAGAGACCACCAGGTGATCGACTGTACTTCTCCCATAAAAATCTGCTGACGCATTTGGCTGCCTGCTACCAGTAAATGGGAAATATTTTTTGCTTCAGTCGTCATTGAAGGAGTAAGTAATTCTTAACTTTTTTTTAATTTTTTTATTATTATTATTTTTTTTTTTTTTTCCCCAACGACCACGGACTTACATCTGACTGCTGAAAATGTTTTAAAGGGATAATTGGAAAATATCTTACTTAACTCTGGGGAGAACACTGTCTTATTTTATTTCACTTTTCAACCTCCATTTTGTTTTCAGCTGGAGGTCTCTCTCTTCAGTTCTTTTTCTTTTGTATAATTGACAATGTTATCACTTGTGACTCTCACCCTAGCCATCATGTCTGCAGGGCTTAATTTGGAGAACAATTCAAGTATTCAAATTGAAATGCCCTCCCCCCCACTGACTTCTCATGATTCAGGTACAATCTCTTGGACGACCATGGATCTCACAAACCGGGTCCTCATGACTTTTCTTCCCAAAACAACAACCCCCACTGATTTGAGAGCTTGGTGTGTCCTTGTAATTAAAAACTACTTCATCCTCACTGAAACTGAACTCCATGATGACATGAGACGGAAAACTGTCACTGCTAGACCACCTACTACTGTTAAATGGAAAACTTTAATTGTTTTGTTACTTCTTCTTTCTGGGATTGAACCAAACCCTGGCCCGCTGCTGCTACATGACATTTGTACACCAGTTGAATTTAAAAACCGGTCTGGGCTGGGTTTTCTACATTTAAATGTCAGAAGTCTTATATCTAAACTAGATGCAATAAAAATCTGGGTTCAGTCCACAGAAGCAGACATAATAGTCCTATCTGAAACATGGCTCAACAAAGCTATCTCTGACAAACAAATCTCTATTCCTGGTTATAAGGTTTTTAGATGTGATCGCCCCAAAAGAGGTGGTGGAGTGGCTATTTATATCAAGAACAAATTCACAGCAAAATTTCTGTCTTCTTGCTCAATTAGCAAACAACTTGAGCTACTGGCACTAATACTAGACTTCCCTGACGGTCAATCAATCACTGTGGTGGGTTGTTACAGGCCCCCCTCAGCCTCAAGTGATGCCCTCACTTCCCTAAGAAACTTTCTGACGGGGCTAAATGCTAAGGAACT
>NW_023634395.1:0-1205 GCF_014905685.2 Nematolebias whitei | reverse complement strand
GCTGCAGAATCAACGCAGCCCAAATGTTACACATTGCGAGGAAAATACTGTGTTGGGTACACCAAAATCTGCTCTCCACCAGAGCAATATACATCCCCGGTGTTCTGTACAAGAGGCAGATGTGATGTCCAGGGGCGGTCCACATCATGGGGAGTGGACCCTCCACCTCGGTCTGATGGCCCAGACGTGGCAGGAATTTGGCAAGCGGCCGTGGCCCTGTTTGCGACACGAGGGAATGCTCAGTGTCATCTATGGGCTTCACTGAGACCATGAGACGAACCACCGCTGGGGGTGGACGTGTTCACTCATAACCCATGGCCCAAAACGATTTTACATGTTCCCCCATCGCCTCTGATATTACGTTTTTTTTAACCGAGTTCAGGAGGAGGGATTGACAGCTCTCCTGGTGGCTCCCGAGTGCGCCCAAAATCAGAAGAAGAAGCATCTTTTCATCTTCTCTGTCCTGTGCGTGCATTGACGTGTTACATAGCACGCACAGCTGCAATGCGTCAAACTCAACATTTGTTTGTGCATTATAGAGATGCATCTGCAGGTCGCCCGTTACCCACCCAGCGCCTGTCACACTGGTTGTGTGAGGCCATTTCTGAAGCCTACAGAGCATCGGATTTAGAGCCTCCTGACAACTTCAGGTCACACTCGACCAGAGGTATCGCATCTTCGACTGTTTTGCATAATGGTATGACAATGCAGGACATTTTGCACTGTGGCCGCGTGGTCAACACCCTGCTCATTTATTCGCTTTTATCTACGTGATGTGACGGCTCGTTCCATGACACAGTCTGTCCTAAGTGTTTTAACAGAATGAATATTATTGTTTCATGGAACCCCATTTAACTCACATCTGTCTGCATGCATTACAGTGTGAGATGTTGTTATCAGTCACAAGTTGTGACTGTTATTTTGGTTCTATTGTAATTAATCAATTCATGACTATCGTTACCAATCAGTTCATTTGATTAATAATCAGCTCTCTTGTTATTATTAATCTGTTCATACTGTTCAGCCAGTTCACGACTCCTTTCAACATTTCTTCCCTCCATTTAAATTTTTTTTGGGGGCGTTCATGCATTCAGAACGCATATTTACACATCACGCGTCTGCGCATGGTACACATAATTACGCAACGTGTAATTACGCACATGGAGAGCTGAGTGACAAGACGTTTTTTGGGCAAGCTTCCACTT
>NW_023634394.1:0-1206 GCF_014905685.2 Nematolebias whitei | reverse complement strand
GCATCAAAAGTCTAGCTAAAAGCATCAAAAGTCTAGCTAAAAGCATCAAAAGGCTAGTTAAAAGCATCAAAAGGATAGCTAAAAGCATCAAAAGGCTAGCTAAAAGCATCAAAAGTCTAGCTAAAAGCATCAAAAGTCTAGCTAAAAGCATCAACAGGCTAGCTAAAAGTATCAAAATGCTAGCTAAAAGCATCAAAAGTCTACCTTAAAGCATCAAAAGTCTAGCTAAAAGCATCAAAAGGCTAGCTAATAGCATCAAAAGTCTAGCTAAAAGCATCAAAAGTCTAGCTAAAAGCATCAAAAGGCTAGCTAAAAGCATCAAAATGCTAGATAAAAGCATCAAAAGGCTAGCTTAAAGCATCAGAAGTCTAGCTTAAAGCATCAAAAGTCTAGCTAAAAGCATCAAAAGGCTAGCTAAAAGCATCAAAAGTCTAGCTTAAAGCATCAGAAGTCTAGCTTAAAGCATAAAAAGTCTAGCTTAAAGCATCAAAAGGATAGCTAAAAGCATCAAAAGTCTATCTAAAAGCATCAAAAGTCTATCTAAAAGCATCAAAAGTCTAGCTTAAAGCATCAGAAGTCTAGCTTAAAGCATCAAAACTCTAGCTAAAAGCATCAAAAGTCTAGCTAAAAGCATCAAAAGGCTAGCTTAAAGCATGAAAAGGCTAGCTAAAAGCATCAAAAGTCAAGCTAAAAACATCAAAAGTCTAGCTAAAAGCATCAAATGTCTAGCTAAAAGCATCAAAAGTCTAGCTAAAAGCATCAGAAGTCTAGCTAAAGGCATCAGAAGTCTAGCTAAAAGCATCAAAATGCTAGATAAAAGCATCAAAAGTCTAGCTTAAAGCATCAGAAGTCTAGCTTAAAGCATCAAAAGTCTAGCTAAAAGCATCAAAAGTCTATCTTAAAGCATCAGAAGTCTAGCTTAAAACATCAAAAGGCTAGCTAAAAGCATCAAAAGTCTAGCTAAAAGCATCAAAAGGCTAGCTAAAAGCATCAAAAGGCTAGCTAAAAGCATCAAAAGTCTAGATAAAAGCATGAAAAGTCAAGCTAAAAGCATCAAGAGTCTAGCTAAAAGCATCAAAAGTCTAGCTAAAAGCATCAAAAGTCAAGCTAAAAGCATCAAAAGCTAGCTAAAAGCATCAAAAGTCTAGCTAAAAGCATCAAAAGTCTAGCTAAAAGCATCAAAAGTCTAGCTAAAAGCATCAAAAG
>NW_023634393.1:0-1206 GCF_014905685.2 Nematolebias whitei | reverse complement strand
CTGCATGATGCAGGTTTTAAAGTTAGTAAATCTAAACTTCAAGCAGTTCGTACACAGGTCTCTTTCCTCGGTAGGTTGGTCTCTGCTAAAGGTACAACACTATTGCCAGAACACAGGGCGTCTATACTACATCATCCAAAACCCACCACTGTACAAGACATGTTATCCTTTTTAGGTTTAACTGGGTACAGCAGACACTATATACCTGATTATAGTGAACTCACCACTCCACTCAGACAGATGGTAAAAGATCAAGGTAACAGAAACCTTAAAGCAAAACTTGTGTGGAACACAGATGCAGAACATGTGTTTATTAATTTGAAGCAACTCTTGTCTAGAGCAGCGGATTTGGCTTTGCCTGATTACTCAGCTCCGTTTTTTCTTGACGTTTCTGAAGCAGAAAACACTGTTAATGGTGTTCTGTTTCAGAAAAAGGGGGGTGGTAGACAGGTGTTGATGTACGCAAGTGTGATGTTGGATGGTACTGAGAAGCGTCATCCAACATGTACACAGGCAGCAGCAGGTCTGGCAAGGATTGTTTCAAAAACAGCACATATCGTCATGGGACACCCATTATACATACTAACGACACACAACATAGTAGCGTATGTTAATTCTGAGCTCTTTACAATGACATCCTTAAAGCAAAGACGCATGAGCAACATCCTATCAGAACCGAATTTATTGTTCCTGCATCAAGGCATAAACATGGCAGATGGTATGCAAACAACACAAGCACATGATTGTGTGCAAAAAGTGTACATGGAGGAACGCATTAGACCTGATTTACAGACTGAACTCATACCACATTCAAATGTACTTTACACAGATGGTTGCTGCTTCAGGTGTGAGGATGGGTCGTTGAGATCAGGATTTGCTGTGGTACAGCAGAATGGTGTTGAGTACGAGGTACTGAGCTCAGGGCAGCTAGAAGGTCATCAGTCAGCTCAAAAAGCTGAAATTCAGGCAGTCGTTGAGGCTTTGAAATTGAGCAAAGGAAAAGAGGTTACAGTGTACACAGACTCAGCATATGCGTATGGTGTAATTCATGTACAATTACCACAGTGGAAAAGAGCAGGGTTTCGAACAGCAGGTAACAAACCAATTAAACATGAGGAACTCATTAAGGATTTAGCTGACAGTTTGATGTGGCCAGCAAAAGTGGCGGTTGTGAAGTGCAAAGGTCATGATGTTACACAATCAGAC
>NW_023634392.1:0-1206 GCF_014905685.2 Nematolebias whitei | reverse complement strand
CTGATCTGAACCAGAGTGGTGTTCTGTTGTTGGACTTCTGTGCTCGTTATGGATTGTCAATAACGAACACCTTGTTCAAGCATAAGGGTGTCCATATGTGCTCTTGGCACTAGGACACCCTAGGCCGCAGTTCGATGATCGACTTTGTCATCGTCTCATCTGATCTGCGGCCACATGTCTTGGACACTCGGGTGAAGAGAGGGGCGGAGCTGTCAACTGATCACTACCTGGTGGTGAGTTGGCTCCGATGGTGGGGGAGGATGACAGTCAGACCTGGTAGGCCCAAACGTATTGTGAGGGTTTGCTGGGAACGTCTGGCAGAGTCTCCTGTGAGACGGAGTTTCAACTCCCACCTCCGGGAGAACTTTGAACATGTTCCAAGGGAGGTGGGGGACATTGAGTCTGAGTGGACCATGTTTCGTGCCTCTATTGTCGAGGCGGCTTACCAGAGCTGCGGCCGCAAGGTTGTCGGTGCCTGTCGCGGCGGACACCCTCGAACCCGATGGTGGACACCGTCGGTGAGGGATGCTGTCAGGCTGAAGAAGGAGTCCTATCGGGCCTTTTTGGCCTGTGGGACCCCGGAAGCAGCTGATGGGTACCGGCAGTCCAAGCGACATGCGGCTCGGGTGGTTGCTGAGGCAAAAACTCGGGCATGGGAGGAGTTCGGAGAGGCCATGGAGAACGACTTCCGCACGGCTTCGAGACGTTTCTGGTCCACCATCCGGCGTCTCAGGGGGGGGGGGGGGAGGCGGTATGCCACCAACACTGTTTATAGTGGGAGTGGTGTGCTGCTGACCTCAACTCGGGATGTTGTGGGTCGGTGGGCGGAATACTTTGAAGACCTTCTCAATCCCACCGGCACGTCTTCCACTGAGGAAGCGGAGCCTGGGGACTCTGGGTCGGGCCCTCCAATCTCTGGTGCTGAGGTCACCGAGGTGGTTAAAAAGCTCCTCGGTGGCAGGGCCCCAGGGGTGGATGAGATCCGCCCAGAGTTCCTTAAGGCTCTGGATGTTGTAGGATTGTGTTGGCTTACGCGACTCTGCAATGTTGCATGGACATCGGGGGAAGTTCCCCTGGATTGGCAGTCCGGGGTGGTGGTCCCCCTATTCAAAAAGGGGGACCGTAGAGTGTGTTCCAACTACAGGGGAATCACGCTCTTAAGCCTCCCTGGTAAGGTCTATTAGGGGGTTCTGGAGAGGAGGGTCC
>NW_023634391.1:0-1206 GCF_014905685.2 Nematolebias whitei | reverse complement strand
GGAACGTGGTGGGATATACGGTTGTAGCAGATCAGAGAGATGGGGGGCGACACTGTTCAGCGATTTGTAGACATGCAGGAGTATTTTGAACTGGATTCTAAGGTGAACCGGTAACCAGTGCAGTGAGGCCAAAACTGGTGTAATGTGCTCTCTTTTGCCTGTACCGGTAAAAAATCGGGCTGCTGCATTCTGGACCAGTTGTAGTCGTGCAATGGAGGTCTGACTGATACCAAACAGGAGTGAATTGCAGTAATCAAGCCTAGATGTAATGAATGCATGTATTACTGTCTCCAGGTTATTTTTGGACAATATGGGCTTCAGTTTAGACAGCCGCCTCAGCTGGAAGAAACATGATTTAACAATCATGTTTACATGATTGTTAAGTTTCAGGGAAGTGTCCATTATCACACCCAGATTAGTGACTCTTTGTTTTTCTGACAGGGTTAGAGTGGAAAGGTCAATGCAGTGGTTTGTGATCGTGTCGTTGGGAGGGAACAACATGACTTCAGACTTCTTTTCATTGAAACTTAAGATCATGAGCAAGTTATGACACTCCTTAGTGACTTAACCACTTATGAGCTGCTGAAAAGAGAGCCGAAATGGTTACAAGAAGAAGTTGATAGATTGCCTGAAAATTTTGGATCAGGACAAGGCTATTGACCCTATTCTGTACCACTGACTGTACCCAGGGGAGGCCACACCTAGTCTGTATGATTTACCTAAAATCCACAAACAAGGTGTACCTTTAAGACCAATTGTTAGCATGATCTGTCACTTACAATGTTTCCAAATACTGTATATGGTGTCTGTACTCATCCCTTTAGTTGGCAGCTCAGAACACCACATGCAGAACACCATGGACTTTGTGGATAAGGTTAGGGATGTCATCATGGAGACTGATGAAACAATGGTCTCTTTTTTATGTCACATCACTCTACACACGTTCCTGTTGATGATGCAGTAGAGGTGGTCTGTTTAAGATTAAAATCAGACACCAACCTGAGCAGCAGGACCACGCTTTCTACAGAACAACTGTGTCAACTCTTGAAACTGTGCCTGCAGTCAACCTACTTCACACATGGGGAGCAATATTATAGGCAGAAACATGGGTGTGCTATGGGGTCTCCAGTTTCTCTTGTTGTTGCCAACTTGTACATGGAGGAGGTAGAAAAGAGAGCCTTGACGTCCTTTTCAGGGACACCACCA
>NW_023634390.1:608-1206 GCF_014905685.2 Nematolebias whitei | reverse complement strand
ATATATATATATATATATATATATATATATATATATATATATTTATATATATACATATATGCATACATATACATGTACATACATATATACATACATATATACATATATGCATACGTATACATGTACATACATATATACATATATATTTATAAATACATATATACATATACATATATATATATATACAAACATATATACACATACATATATACATACATATATGTATACATATATATATATATACATAAACACATATATACATATATATATACATATGAATATATACATTTATATATATACATAAATAAATATATATATATATATACATATATACATACATAAATATATATATATATATGCATACATATACAAATACATACATATATACATACATATATACATATACATGTATAAATACATATATACATATACATATATACATATATACAAACATATATACACATACATATATATGCATACATATATACATATACATATATATACAAACATATATACATGTACATATATAAATATCTATATATATATATATAAATGCATAAATACATATACAAACATATATATATATATATATATATAT
>NW_023634390.1:0-598 GCF_014905685.2 Nematolebias whitei | reverse complement strand
ATATATATATATATATATATATATATATATATATATATATATTTATATATATACATATATGCATACATATACATGTACATACATATATACATACATATATACATATATGCATACGTATACATGTACATACATATATACATATATATTTATAAATACATATATACATATACATATATATATATATACAAACATATATACACATACATATATACATACATATATGTATACATATATATATATATACATAAACACATATATACATATATATATACATATGAATATATACATTTATATATATACATAAATAAATATATATATATATATACATATATACATACATAAATATATATATATATATGCATACATATACAAATACATACATATATACATACATATATACATATACATGTATAAATACATATATACATATACATATATACATATATACAAACATATATACACATACATATATATGCATACATATATACATATACATATATATACAAACATATATACATGTACATATATAAATATCTATATATATATATATAAATGCATAAATACATATACAAACATATATATATATATATATATATAT
>NW_023634389.1:365-1206 GCF_014905685.2 Nematolebias whitei | reverse complement strand
ATATATACACACATATATAAATATATATATATATACACATATATACATATACATATATATATATACATATATAAATATATATATATATATATACACATATATACATATATATACATACACATATATAAATATATATTTATATACACATATAGACATATATATATACACATATATACACATATATATATATATATACACACATATATAAATATATATATATACACATATATACATATATATATATATACACATATATACATACATATAAATATGTACACAAATATACATACATATATAAATATATACACATATATACATACATATATACATACATATATAGATATATACACATACATATATACACACACATATATACATACATACACATATATACATACAAATATACATACAAATATATACATGAAAATATATGTACATACATACACATATATACATACAAATATACATACATATATATATACATATATATATACATATATACATACATATATATACATATATACATATATACACATATATACATACATATATATATATTTACATATATACACATATATATACATATATACATATATAGATATATACATATATACATATATATATATATATATATATACATATATACACATATATACATACATATATATACAGATATATACATACATATATATACAGATATATACATTCATATATATACACATATATACATTCATAAATATACACATATATACATACATATACATATATGCACATATATACATACATACAAATATATATACATATATACACATATATACATACATATATATATATATATACA
>NW_023634388.1:0-1206 GCF_014905685.2 Nematolebias whitei | reverse complement strand
TTTTGGCCTTGCCTGTTAATAGTGAGATCATATATGCGACTTTGGAGCGGTCGCAGGTAAACATGGAGGGTTGCAGTTGGAAGTGGATCTCGCATTGTGTGATGAATGGACGGCATTGGTCGGGTGCTCCAGAAAATGCCTCAGGTGGCGAGAGTCTAGGTTCCCGGGTAGGAGTCGGACAGGTTTGAACTGGTTCGGGAGAAGAGGATGACTTAAGTAAACGAACTATTTCCTCCATATTAGATTCTAGTTTACAAATTGCTCCCTCGACACCAGACTGCCATTCTGCTGTGTGTGAGTGGTCCATCGTGGCCCGATAGTTCTGTAAGGAACTCTCGTGAGGGTTTGGACCAAGATCACAACACAACAGACTGACGATAAATAATAAGTGTTTATTGTTTCTAGAAGGGAAGTGACAGCTGGTCTCGGTGCTGGTCTGGGTTCTGGTTCTGGTGTCGGTTAACGGCAGGAGCAATCTAAGAAGCAGAGAACGGTTAGTGGTCGTGCTGATTATCAGAACGTGGAAAATAGTCAATAAGGAAAAACCACTAACCGTCTCAGATGATCTCAAGGGTCCTGAAAGGTGGAAGTGTCCAGATCTGCAGCTGCTGGAAGGGCTGAGTCCGGTGAAGGACGACAGTCGGCCGCAGCTGTCTGTGTGTCCAGAGTCCGTGATCCAAAAGGGGAGGTCAGGCTTTCCAAGGTCCAGTAACGAGAAGCAGATGTCAGGCAGTACCAGAGGAGCAGGCAGATCGGTGGTCGGGCAGGCGTGGGTCGGTACCAAGAGCAGATGCAGAACCAAATCCAAAAGGGCAATCCAAAGAGACGTGGTCGAGGCAGGCAGAGGGTCAAGGAACCAAGAGATCAGGCCAAACAAGAAGGGGAGGACAACCAGAAAGAGGGACAGGTAGCGTGGAGGGCAAGACAAGGAGTGAGGACTTGAACAGGGACGAGAGAGGGCAACAAGGACTACAGGCATGAACGCGAGATATTTACTGACTACTAAGAGTGTTCAACTATCGGGCACCGAAGAGTTGACAGGTTGCTGCTTATAAAGGGTGGAGAGAACAGGTGCAGCCAGTCAGAGATAATCAGGCCAGCTGGCTGCAGTGCAGACAATTAGTGTAGTCAGCCTTCACCAACATGCAGAGTGGACAGACTGGTTCTCCACATACACACACACATGAGAACCAGGTAGAAGGAGAT
>NW_023634387.1:0-1206 GCF_014905685.2 Nematolebias whitei | reverse complement strand
TACAGCTCATGAAAACCCAAAATGCCTGTCCCAAAAAATTAGCATATCATGAAAAGGTGCTCCAAACAAGCTATTAACCTAACCATCTGAATCAACGATGTCACTCTAAACACCTGCAAAAGATTCCTGAGGCTTTTAAAAACTCCCAGCCTTGTTCATTACTCAAAACCACAATCATGGGTAAGACTGTCAACCTGACTGCTGTCCAGAAGGCCATCATTGACACCCTCAAGCAAGAGGGTAAGACACAGAAAGAAATTGCTGAACGAATAGGCTGTTCCCAGAGTGCTGTATCAAGGCACTTCAGTGGGAAGTCTGTGGGAAGGGAAAAGTGTGGCAGAAAACGCTGCACAACAAGAAGAGGTGACCGGACCCTGAGGAGGATTGTGGAGAAGGGCCGATTCCAGACCTTGGGGGACCTGCGGAAGCAGTGGACTGAGTCTGGAGTAGAAACATCCAGAGCCACCGTGCACAGGCGTGTGCAGGAAATGGGCTACAGGTGCCACATTCCCCAGGTCAAGCCACTCTTGAACCAGAGACAGCAGCAGAAACGCCTGACCTGGGCTACAGAGAAGCAGCACTGGACTGTTGCTCAGTGGTCCAAAGTGCTTTTTTCGGATGAAAGCAAATTTTGCATGTCATTCGGAAATCAAGGTGCCAGAGTCTGGAGGAAGACTGGGGAGAAGGAAATGCTAAAATGCCAGAAGTCCAGTGTGAAGCACCCACAGTCAGTGATGGTCTGGGGTGCCATGTCAGCTGCTGGTGTTGGTCCACTGTGTTTTATCAAGGGCAGGGGCAATGCAGCTAGCTATCAGGAGATTTTGGAGCCCTTCATGCTTCCATCTGCTGAAAAGCTTTATGGAGATGAAGATTTCATTTTTCAGCACGACCTGGCACCTGCTCACAGTGCCAAAACCACTGGTAAATGGTTTACTGACCATGGTATTACTGTGCTCAATTGGCCTGCCAACTCTCCTGACCTGAACCCCATAGAGAACCTGTGGGATATTGTGAAGAGAAAGTTGAGAGACACAAGACCCAACACTCTGGATGAGCTTAAGGCCGCTATCGAAGCATCCTGGACCTCCATAACACCTCAGCAGTGCCACAGGCTGATTGCCTCCATGCCACGCCGCACTGAAGCAGTCATTCATGCAAAAGGATTCCCGACCAAGTATTGAGTGCATAACTGAACATGATTATTTG
>NW_023634386.1:0-1206 GCF_014905685.2 Nematolebias whitei | reverse complement strand
GATACTGGCGCCAGGTCAGTGTGAAGAACTCAGCTTGCCCTTCCTGCCTGCCCGAAGCAACCCATATCTCGGTGGGACCTCCATTTGTTGATCTGCGTCTTCGCTCCGCCCGAGTTCGTTGTTATGGCTTGTTGTACAGGATCGAGGAAGGAAAAACTAAGTTACACTAAAAATAGGACAGAGTCGCTATTTCAAGTTCACACGTATATTTAATAGATAATAGTCACAAGATACATTTTTAGGAATACAATTTTGGTTAGTAATTATTGCAAAAATAAAATAAAAGTGATGAAGTAAATGGATTGAATGAATTCGCATTCATTCTGACCAATACGACCTGCACAGTTGTTCAGCTCGTGCTGCATGGTTCTGATTCTGCCCTGGGCGGTTCTGTTTCTCTCCCGAGGGGGGAGATGCTCCATGCTTTTATAACCTGGCTGTGGTTCTGCCCCGTTTGGAGCAACACAGAACTTACAACCTCCCCCAAAATGTTCCTTTGTCTAACTTTCACAGTTTCTCTTCTAAGTGTTGTTGGAGTTTCATATTTTCCTATGAAACATATCAATGTCGCTTTTATTAAATGTGCATGTCTTTCTTCAACTATATAATCACAACTTTTATCTAATTAAAAATGTTCATCCTAGATACTTACTTTATATATATGAAAACTGAAGCAAACTTCACCAGAGTGTTAAACCATGTTTAATGCAGACAATAAAACTCACTAAATAACTCTTGACTGCAGCATCCTATTGAACAGTTTCAGATAATCAGAACAAAGAAAGTTCAATCTGTCCTATTCCTCAAAATACACTAACTACTCCTTGCAACCTCTAATTTTCATACTAATACATCAGAAATATTAAACTAACATTAGATTGCAAAGTATTAGTTATTTTAATCTAACAATTAGACTAAACATTGATCAGAACATCATCCCTGCCTCAACAGGCTTTAAGGAAAACTCTTCATGTTTGTATATGAGGTCAAGCTGTCATATAACTTATAATCTGGAATGTATCCATTAGTCCTGGCCGGCCGTAAAACCTCGTATCCATAGCAACGCAGCTTTCTAAACCAATCAGAGGGTGAGACCTCTTGTAACATCAACAAGAAAGTTCTGTTCACCTCCCCCTATCGTGCTGTTTTCTGCTGAGTTTTGTTGTGGAATAATATTCGTTCCTTTTAGAATCTGACTCCTAATTC
>NW_023634385.1:0-1206 GCF_014905685.2 Nematolebias whitei | reverse complement strand
ACATCCAAAAGTTTATTACAAAAGAATCTTCCAAGCTTATTTTGGTAACAGAAATGAGACCGGAATGGAAGAAGATGATGGTTTTAAGTTTGTTTTCACCAAAAACCTCCACTCTGATTTTAAAAAATCAGTACAAATGATGGCAAATTTCAGAGAAAAATCCATCAGTGAGATTAAACAGTGTGCTGTGAATGTGTTTGAAGCATGTTCTCATGATAAGACGCCCATTGAAGTGTTTCCTAGTGTAAAGGTTAAACCCCACTCTCTTGAACTAGAAGGACGACGTGCTTCGCCACCTCCTCCTAAGAAAGAGAGGAAACAGTCTGTTCAAAATAACAAACCACGTACTGAAGGTGCACGTTGGGACAAAAATGCTCCTCTTTCAGAGGATGAACGTGATTATCGTAAATGGGGTGAGCGCAGGACGCAACGATATGAGAAACCATATCGGCAGGGGCAGTACGTAAAGGAACCCCCGAAAGACGTACCTGACCGTCCCCCACCTCGGACGAAACGAACCGAGGCGAAAAAATCACAAAAGTTCCAGAAACAAGGCCCTACACCTCTGAACTCGGAAGAGACAGAGAAAATACGCAGGTTGTTAGAAACTTTGAAACACACTGACACGGGAACCCAACCAGGAGCACTTTGCAGTGATGTAATTCCCATTACATCTAATGGCGCGAATGACAACATAACAGATGTCGGTGAAACACACCAAGACATAACTGTTGTTGACTCAAACAACCCCTCATCTGAAGAAGGGGGGGTAAACACACACACAAACGATGACGAGTCATCGCAAGCTGAACACTCAGAAACAGCTTCTGCTGTGCTGACGGTTCGGACAAATCAAGATTACACAGATAAATCTGAACGCGTGAAAAAGCGTCAGAAAAAAACCAAAAGGTTTCTGTGTAACTTTATCAGAAAGGGGGCCGCCAAAAAGGCGTACCTGTCAGTAACACTCGAAGGTGTCCTCACACACGAAGCACTCTTGGACGGTGGGGCAGACATAACAATTATGTCAGCTAAACTGTTCGAGGAGCTGAGGACGGCCGCTGCCAGTGTTAACAGGATAATACCTCTCTCTGAATGTGCTATAGAAATGCAGGGTCTCTCAGAAATGAAAACAACCCTGACAGCTATAGCAATGGTTCACATGCAGATTGGCAATATGACACTGTACCACCCGGTACACGTGAC
>NW_023634384.1:0-1206 GCF_014905685.2 Nematolebias whitei | reverse complement strand
GCCATCTTGTAATTTTTCCTCTTATCGCCGACCCTTGGAGCGAATCGGATGGTTCCTCCGGGACAGGCGCGCTCAGCTGCAGCCCCCGCTGCTCATTCCCTCCTGGGGAGCGTAGTGTCGGTGGAGGGGGGCTGAGTGAATGCTCACCCCATCCCACCTCGTTTCGCATCGGCGATCACACCACTCCCGGCCGACGGCGCCCCTCAGTCCGCACCCATCACCAGAGTGGAGGGGTTCACCGAGCGGGGCTATCCTTCGGTAACCCCCCCTTGAGCCAAGCCTCGCGGAAGCTTTCGGACTGAAGCTGTCCAGGTTGGAGCAGCGTCCCGTCCCTCCTGGGAAACACGACCAGACGGTGACCACGATCTCCAATCGAGCCCATCAATGTGCTTTTCAGGCAGCCGCAGCTAACAACAACGTGGCGCTGCTAGCATATACTGTAGCATGTGGGGGCTGGAGGCCGCAGACCTGCCTTAGGAGACCAAGAGCTCCCTCTGTAAAGCAGTCGACGTCATCCTTCAATATATGTGCCTCTTCTACGGTTTGCCTGTCCAGGATTGCAACGTGGATGACGATGATTCAACATCCACCTAGCTCCGTCACTCCCCCTCGCTGCCGGAGAAACTGCACAAAGACCTGATGGAGGGCCCCATCACGGCGGACGCGCTGTTCGGGAGCAGCTTCAAAACCACGCTGGCGAACTCGAAGCAGTCGGAGGAGGTGCCAGAGGCTGTGCGCCACCTCATCAAGCCGCGCGGCTCATCCCGGCCATGGTGGCGTCGTCTTGCTCAGCTCCACCACCAGCCCCGCCCGTCAGAGTCCAGCCCTTTTCATCCTGGCAACCTGCAGTTCAGCGTTTCCCCAGAGACCGCCTGCAAGACAGCGCTCTGGGCAAACAAATCGCAGAGCTCAAAGGGGAGAACTTTTAAAAAATGACGGTCTACGGAGGGTGTGTGTAAAAGTGACACGAAAGTTGAAATAAATCATCATTCAGTGATCGAAGTGTCTGTCTTTAGCCAGTCTGTAAGTTCGGATGAACTCACAGCGGCTGCGCACACATCCTCCACACATAATGAGCCGGTGTCCTTAAATAAAGGTTTTTTAAACTCACCGTCGTTCCAAGACATGACGAGTCGCTGACACGACACAATGGTAAGCAAAATAACTCGTCAATCCGAGCTGCACGATCCTCACCCAAGCGGTGTC
>NW_023634383.1:0-1207 GCF_014905685.2 Nematolebias whitei | reverse complement strand
CTGTGGCTGCCTGCCTGGGAGGAGTCGACGAAGTACAGAACAGCACCCATAAAACATCTTAGCTCTAGCAAACGGTTGGGTCCACATAAGGATTTTACTAATTTGTAGGGAATACAATTTACTGGAACTCCTGTGACTGTTGAAGCCATCCAGATAGAAGGTGAAACGTCTCTATTAACAAGAAACTGTCCAGTTGACCCGACTGAGAATTATTGGATTTGGTACCTGAATGATTGAGCATGAAATTTGTCACCATGAAACACTATGGCTGTGGCTGCCTGCCTAGGAGGAGTCGATGAGGGACCGGACGGCCCCTAGAACCCATCTTCGCACAAGAAAACTGATGGGTCAACTTAAGAAGTTTACTACTTTGTGGGGAAACAGTTTGTTGGAACTCCTCTGACTGATGAAGCCCTAATGATAGAGGCTGAAACCACTCTATAAAAAAGAAACTGTCCAGATGATCAGACCGAGAATTATTGGATTTGGTACCTGGATGATTGTGCAAGATCTTTGTCGCCTTGCACAATTTTGACTGTTGCTGCCTGCCTGGGAGGAATCGATGAGGGAGAGGATGGACCCCAGAAACCATATTAGCTCCAGCAAACTGGATGGTCCATTTAAGGAGTCATCTGCTTTGTCTGGAAACAGTTTATTGGAACTCCTCTGACTGATGAAGCCCTCAGGAGAGAGGGTGAAACATTTCTATAAAAAAAACTGTAAAGATGACCCAACTGAGAAGTATTGGATTTTGTACCTGGAAGATAGAGCATGGACTTTGTCTACTTGAACCACTTTGGCTGTGGCTGCCTGCCTGGGAGGAGTCGACGAAGTATAGGACAGCCCCCATAAAACATCTTAGCTCCAACAAACTGGTGGGTCCACTTAAGGATTTTACTACTTTGTAGGGAAACAAATTACTGGAACTCGTCTGACTGATGATGCCCTCCAGATAGAGGGTGAAACGTCTCTTTTAAAAAGAAACTGTCCATTTGACCCGATTGAGAATTATTGGATTTGGTATCTGGATAATTCAGCATGACATTTGTCGCCATGAACCACTTTGGCTGTTGCTGCCTGCCTGGTAGGAGTCGATGAGGGACAGGATGGCCCCCACAAACCATTTAAGGAGTTATCTGCTTTGTGGCGAAACAGTTTATTGAATCTCCACTGACTGATGAAGCCGTCCGGAAAGAAGGCGAAACGT
>NW_023634382.1:0-1207 GCF_014905685.2 Nematolebias whitei | reverse complement strand
AAGCTATCCCAATGCTACAGTTGAGGATAAAGTAGGTTTGATCAGGCTCACTTCAGCCAGGATGGTGTTTTCCTTTATAGAGCGTCAACCTGATGCCACAAGAAAGGATTACCGCCTGTTATGTGCTGCTCTAATCAAAGAGTATACCCCTTGCGCGGGACCTGGCAGATATCCAACTGCCGACAAGGTTATGCAAGGTAAGAATGAGCACCCAAGGGCATATTATTCCAGAATTTTGCAGGCTTATTTTGGTTACAGGAACGAAACCAGCATGGAGGAGGAGGAAGCGTTTAAGTTGGTTTTCAGCAAAAATCTCCACCCTGACATAAGAATGTCAGTGCAGATGATGACTAATTTCAAAGAAAATGCCATCAGTGAGATAAAAAATGGTGTTGTGAATGTCTTTGAGGCCCATTCACAGGCCAAAACACCCATTGAGGTGTTCCCAAGTGAGAGGATTCCTGCCCGGTCATTAGAATTGGAAGGGACGAGAGCTTCAGCTCCCCCTCCCCCTCCCAAGAAAGGCAGGAGGAAACCAGATTTCCCAGCAGCCAAACCACAACAGATGAGTGCCCCCTGGTCCAGACAAGATCCTAAATGGTTTCCCAAGAAACCAGAGGATGAACAAATGTACCAGAAGGGGGGCGCACGCCCTAAGGGTAAAAGGTATGGCACCCAAGGTAACCCATACAACCAGGGATCCCACCAGGAACCACAGAGGAGGGGTCCTGCTCCCCCACCACGTCGGCCTGGACAGCCTGAAACGAAAAAGAAACAGCAGCGGGTCCAGAAAGAGAGCCCCGGACCTCTGAGCTCGGACGAGACAGAGAGTGTGCGTCGGTTCTTGGAAATAGTGAAAGGTATTGCCACGGACAAACAACCTGACACGTTGTGTGGCAATGTCATTGCTGATGAGTCAGAACACACGAACAACACCGTTACTGCTGTCACAGACAGTCACCATGACGTTGTTGTTGTAAACTCTGACCTCACCAGAAAAAGGGGGGGTACACTCACACGTCACCGACGGTGACCCGTCACAAACTGAGCCCTCAGTAACAGCAACAGCTGTGCTAACGGTTCAGACAAATCAAGGTGACACAAACAACAACGTTGCCACTGTCACGGACAGCCACCAGGACCTTGTTGTTACAAAAAATGAGAGCTCCTCAACACACAGAGAGCGGGTAGTCTCATACATCAATGA
>NW_023634381.1:0-1207 GCF_014905685.2 Nematolebias whitei | reverse complement strand
AAGAAATGCATATTAACCTGATTTCTTCTTTGAATGAGGAATAAAAATCATTACTTACTGCTTATGTAAAATAAAAATGATTATAGAGAATTGTCTTTTCTGCTTGATTAATTCAAGAAAGAAAGTCACCAGATGGCTCAGACTGTATTCAGATCAATGAAAATAACAGTCTCTGTCCATCTGATAGATTTGAGGTCATCAGGGTCAGATCAGGGTCAGATCAGGTTCACTACAGTCCCCCCTTTGGAAATCATCACCTGTCCATGGGGATGAATTCCAACCGTGAACTTAGACCTTCAAATGTCCTTGAGCTTGATGTAATCCAGCAAGGAAGACCAAAGTCAGAAGTAATCCAGCAAGGAAGACCAAAGTCAGAAGTAATCCAGCAAGGAAACAAAGTCAAGGTAATTCCACAATGTTCTTGGTATTCCATTGTGTTGATTATAATTCCATATCGTCTCGATAATTCCATTGTAGCAATGCTTTAACCCCTTGGAAACAGAGTCTGTAATCCATTGGAAAAAGTCATATAATCCACAACGGTAAATCCACAGCGATTGGAAGTGTTGATTAATCAGCATACAGAGGGGTACCCTTGGATTGAACTGAAGAAGCGGCCACTGGATGAAGAGTTGAGACCAACGTCAGGGTTGCAGGTCGCCTCCAGCGAAGGTTGTCTCCAGCGACGTCCAGCCTGTGCCGTTCTGGTTCAATGTGTCATGCAATTATGTGGTTTAAGGTGGGCTTATGAAGGGGATTTTACATAAGGCCTTAAACTATATGCATCTGGTGTGTAAGCTATTATGGTTGGGAACAGCTACAACTACCAGTTAAGGGGTGGAGAATGCTGAAAAGAGGTAACTACAGGGGTTTATGCCTATAGAAAAGTGTTCCAAACTATTTTTCCATTTCTAACTTGGTTTAAGTTAGCTTTACATGGTAAAATATAGTTTGGTGTAATTGTCTGTTGTCTTTTAGACGAACGACTTGAGATTGGGTGTTTGGTTTTCCCATAAGTGTTTTGGAAGTCTATGGCGAGACTTATCAAAAAGAATTAGCTATCCCCCCGAATAGAATTGTTCGAGTAGGTTCGGCTTAAGCGTTGTGAGATCAATGTAGATTATGGTACTCAAGGTAGCAATAATATACATTGACTCCGCAAAGATTGCAATTTAGTGAATGAACTGCATGTTGGCATGGTTAAAGG
>NW_023634380.1:305-1207 GCF_014905685.2 Nematolebias whitei | reverse complement strand
AGGTCCTTCTCAAAAAATTAGCATATTGTGATAAAGGTCATTATTTTCCATAATGTAATGATAAAAATGAAACTTTCATATATTTCAGATTCATTGCACACCAACTGAAATATTTCAGGTCTTTAATTGTTTTAATACTGATGATTATGGCATACAGCTCATGAAAACCCAAAATGCCTGTCCCAAAAAATTAGCATATTTCATCCCACCAATGAAAGACAAGTGTTTTTAATACAAAAAACGCCAACCTTCAAATAATCATGTTCAGTTATGCACTCAATACTTGGTCGGGAATCCTTTCGCATGAATGACTGCTTCAATGCGGCGTGGCATGGAGGCAATAAGCCTGTGGCACTGCTGAGGTGTTATGGAGGCCCAGGATGCTTCGATAGCGGCCTTAAGCTCATCCAGAGTGTTGGGTCTTGTGTCTCTCAACTTTCTCTTCACAATATCCCACAGGTTCTCTATGGGGTTCAGGTCAGGAGAGTTGGCAGGCCAATTGAGCACAGTAATACCATGGTCAGTAAACCATTTACCAGTGGTTTTGGCACTGTGAGCAGGTGCCAGGTCGTGCTGAAAAATGAAATCTTCATCTCCATAAAGCTTTTCAGCAGATGGAAGCATGAAGTGCTCCAAAATCTCCTGATAGCTAGCTGCATTGACCCTGCCCTTGATAAAACACAGTGGACCAACACCAGCAGATGACATGACACCCCAGTGACTGTGGAAACTTGACACTGGACCTCAAGCAATGTGAATTCTGTGTCTCCTCTCTTCCTCCAGACTCTGGGACCTTGATTTCCAAAGGAAATGCAAAATTTACTGTAATCAGAGAACATAACTTTGGACCACTCAGCAGCAGTCCCAGGCGAGATGCTTCTGACGCAGTCTCTTGTTCAAGA
>NW_023634380.1:0-205 GCF_014905685.2 Nematolebias whitei | reverse complement strand
GAGATGCTTCTGACGCAGTCTCTTGTTCAAAAGTGGCTTGACCTGGGGAATGCGGCACCTGTAGCCCATTTCCTGCACACGCCTGTGCACGGTGGCTCTGGATGTTTCTACTCCAGACTCAGTCCACTGCTTCCGCAGGTCCCCCAAGGTCTGGAATCGGCCCTTCTCCACAATCCTCCTCAGGGTCCGGTCACCTCTTCTCGTT
>NW_023634379.1:0-1207 GCF_014905685.2 Nematolebias whitei | reverse complement strand
AAGCGTGCATAGAACTTGTTGAGGGCATCAGGCAGAGATGGGTCTTTCAGATGAGGTGGCTCTCCTGTGTTGAGTCATGCGTCTGTGAAGAGGCTGTTTAGTTTCTCCAATGTAGAGGTCTGGACAGTCCTCGCTGCACTGGACCGCATACACTACACCACTCTGTTTGTGTATGGGTGTCTTGTCCTTAGGTTGGACCAGCCTCTGTCTGAGAGTCCTGCTGGGTTTGAAATGTACTGGAATCTTGTGTTTGTTGAAGATCCTTCTGAATTTCTCTGATACTCCAGCAACATAAGGGATGACAATTTTTTCCATCTGTTGTTCTCCTTTTTCTGTTTATTGGTGTGTTTTGTAGATTTCCTCGCTGACTTGACAAAAGCCCAGTTAGGATATCCACGTTTGAAGAGCTGCTTGAACGTGTTTTAGTTCCTTTTCCTTCCCTTCTGTCTTCGTGGGGACGCATTCGGCCCGATGTTGTAAAGTTATGATGACAGAGAGTTTGTGTTCCAGTGGATGGTGGGAGTCAAACAGAAGATACTGGTCTGTGTGGGTTGGTTTCCTGTACACTTCAATGTTGAGGC
This sequence comes from Nematolebias whitei, assembly GCF_014905685.2. Taxonomy (NCBI): domain Eukaryota; kingdom Metazoa; phylum Chordata; class Actinopteri; order Cyprinodontiformes; family Rivulidae; genus Nematolebias; species Nematolebias whitei. Next base: position 626 of record NW_023634379.1, on the reverse strand, counting down.
TGTCCTCTCTCTCCATCTGAACCAAACAGTGCAAAAAAGGCAGCTTGTTGTCGTTTGCATCCTCTCTGGTGAACTAGATGTTGTTATCGACCGAGTTAATGTGTCTGGTGAATGCTTCTATTTCCTTGGCTTGGATTTTGACCCAGGTGTCATCCACATAACGGAACCAATGGATTGGCTTAGTTCCCTCATAGGAGTGTAGGGTTCTCTGTTCCACTTCCTCCATGTAGAGATTGGCAACAATGGGTGACACTGGAGATCCCATGGCGCAGCCGTGCTTCTGTCTGTAAAAACTGTCATTGAACTTGAAATAAGTGGTGGAGAGGCAGAGGTCCAACAGGGTGCAGATCTGGTCCTGGGTGAAGTTGGTCCTGTTGATTAAGTCCTTGTCTTGTAGAAGTTGTTTTCTGACGGTTTCTACTGCTTCAGAGATGGGTATGCATGTGAAAAGAGAAGTCACATCATACGATACAAGGGTTTCTCCTGGGGTTAGTTTCAAGTGTTGAACTTTGTTAGCAAAATCAACGGAGTTCTTTATGTGATGAGGTGGTATACATATATATTTATATGTGTATACACATATACACATATATACACATATACACACATATATATATATATATATA
>NW_023634378.1:0-1207 GCF_014905685.2 Nematolebias whitei | reverse complement strand
CTCACTTACCTGTTGGACTTCTTCCTCCTTGAGTCTGCCTCCTCGTCATCACCCTGTAAGAAAGAAAAAGAACTCTACTTCAATTCTGATTATCAGTCTCGTCCAAGCCTCCCTGCTAATACTCTGCACTTTGCCTTCCAGGAACCTCGAATCCCTTTTTTCCTGCACTGTAAATAAAATCACTTAAACGATTATCTGTGTCTGTCATCCCTCTCAGCCTTGTCTGAATTTGAGTACCATTTTGTTAAACCGTAACAGAATGATTCAGCCATAACATGAGTACTCACGACAAGGCCGAGAAGGATCAGCTACAAGAGCTACTAGCTTCCCAAGAACACCGAATAACCACTACTGAAAATATGTTTCTACAGATTGTAAAACAACAACAGAAACTCTCCGAGAATTTAACCGAACTGGGTAGTATGGTCCACGAGCTGGGTAAGAAGGTATCTTCATCTTCCCACACCGAGACATTTAACTCCAACCTCTCCTCACAACCTTCTGGATCTTCAACTCAACACACTATCCGTGAGCCCGAGATAAAACCCAGTGTACTATTTTCTGGTAAGGCCGAGGAGTTTGGAGGGTTTATGTTACAGTGTAATTTAGCCTTTAGCAGAGCTCCACGAACCTTTTTTTCCGACTCGTCCCGTATTTCCCACATAGTTTCCTCTCTTCAAGGGGAGGCGTTGAGGTGGGCGAACGCATACTTCAGCTCCGTCTCAGTAAATGACTGTGCCTTTTCTGTTTTTTTTAATGATTTCCAGAGGGTTTTTGAGCGTCCCCTGCACCAAGAGACCGCTTCCAAGAGGCTAATGGCGCTACGCCAGGGGAACCAATCTGCGGCGGACTTCGCACTTCACTTCCGGATCACGGCCCGAGAGGCCGGATGGGAGGACCTCGCTCTTCGGGGAGTGTTTGTGAGTGCCCTCAATGATCACATTAAAAATCAACTAGCCCTCGTAAATCATCCTGACAATCTGAACGATTTGATCGACCTGTCAATTCGCATTGACGATCGCTTCAGAGAGTGTCGGGGCAGTTTGGACTACAACTCCCAGAGTTCCTCCGTTTCCGGAACTCCACTTCCGGATCTGACAAGCCGCTGCCGCCCAAATATTCCAAACACTGAAATTGACCCTGTGGAACCAATGATTGTTGGGCGCACCCGTCTCACTCCTGAGGAGAGACAGCGTCGTTTTTCTGC
>NW_023634377.1:0-1207 GCF_014905685.2 Nematolebias whitei | reverse complement strand
AAGAGTCATTTCTTTCCCCCCTGGCTGGCAGTTTCCACAACGACATCCACCACATCTTGGTTCACATGCAGCTCCAATACTTTCCCATTTCCACCACTTGAGGAAGTCTTTGCTACTGGTGGTTGTATTGGACTGGGTCTCGAGATGGTCAGGATACTGGCAGAAATTTAAACTTTTGGTGAGTTCTTGGTACTCAACTGCCACAGCTCTCATGGATCGGGCAAAATGAGTCTTAGATGTGTGAGCTACTAGTGTGGCTTCTTCGAAGAGATCTGGGTGCGTTCCCCCGACGATCTTGCCGAGAGGACCGTCCCAGAGCACCAGATCCCCAATGGAGCGGACTTTCTGGGGCACCAGCTGGCCTTCTTTGTGACTTATTAGAAGCTGGATCTCTCTGGGTCTGATGAGTTCTTGGAGGGGAACATCAGGAAAGATCTTCTGTAACTTATAAGCTGGAACATGTTTATGAACTTCTGCAATGTTGTCGAGTCCATAGCTGATTAGTTGATGAGCTTTCAGGGTCCCTCTTGAAGTGTTGACACGAATCTTGATGAAGTACCGTTTGGTTGCAACGGTTACCTTCATACCGCCTACGCCATGGACGACGAGTGTGACATCTTCACTGCGAAGGTTCAACTTGCTTGCAGCTTTATGAGTTATGTAGTTTGTATCAGAAGCCAGGTCAATGAGGGTTCCAATTCTTTGACCATCATTAGCTGTGACATTCAGGAGCATCAGGATCACAGGATACTCACGCAGCCCAGTCTCCTCCACAAGGCTTCCTTCAGCTGCAGTGGAGTTGCATGTTTTGAATGTTGCATTACAGAAGGCATCCCGACACTGCTGCGCTAATTCAGGTGAAAGTTTGGAAAGAAATTCATCTTGGGCCTCAGTCCACCTTCTTCCCTCAGCTCTCACTGGACCAAACTTAGGTCTTTGTCTTTGAGACAGGAGCTTGGGTAAGGGACAGAGAAGGTAATGGTGTTGGTCTCTGCATTCTGGATTCCCACACAGGTAAGTGGTTTTTCTGCAGGGTTCATCGTCATGGATTTCAAGGCATTTTTTGCAAGCACCAATTCGTTGGACTGCGTCCCTCTTCTCTGGTAACTTTGTGGTTGTTCTGAACCTTCTGCAAAGGTAGAGTTTTTTCTTGTGTTTTGAGTCTCCACAGATGATGCAGCCTGCTGATTCACCGCAGGATTTGGAG
>NW_023634376.1:0-1207 GCF_014905685.2 Nematolebias whitei | reverse complement strand
TCACCTGTTGGCTGACTGGAGTCCTGTTTGGGTTTCTTCTCTGCTTTTAGGAAGGCCCAGTTAGGATATCCACATTGCTCTAGAGCTTGTCTTGTGTGGGATTTCTCCTTCTGCCTGGCTCCTGAGCTAGTGGGGATGCTGTCTGCTCTGTGATACAGAGTCCTGATGACTCCTAACTTGTGCTCCAAAGGGTGATGGGAGTCAAACTGCAAATACTGGTCTGTGTGGGTGGGTTTGCAGTACACCTCAGTTTGCAAATGTCCTCTATCAGAGACTGAGACCTCACAGTCCAAGAAAGCCAACTTGCCATTTTTTTCATCTTCTCGTGTGAACTTGATGTATTTATCCACAGAGTTGATGTGGTCAGTAAAATGTTGGACTTCCTGAGATTTAATTTTAACCCAGGTGTCGTCAACATACCTGAACCAATGACTTGGTGGTGTCCCTGAAAAGGACGTCAAGGCTCTCTTTTCTACCTCCTCCATGTACAGGTTGGCAACAATAGGAGAAACTGGAGACCCCATAGCACACCCATGTTTCTGCCTATAGTATTGCTCCCCATATGTGAAGTAGGTTGACTGCTGGGGATGAGTTTTTCCTTGTCTGCATCTCAGACTGAAATGAAGATGATTCCTGTAGTCTGCAAACTTCCTTGACATCTTCTCAAACTCCCGCACTGCTCCTAGGATATCCTTCCCAAAATGTTTAGCAATATGCTGGTGAAGATTCTCAGTCATCCAGGACATGATGAATTCAAAAAGCGTTCAATACAAAAACAACTGGACTTTATTTGTAACAGAAGACGTTTCGCTCCTCATCCGAGGAGCTTTCTCAATTCAAAGAGCAGAGAGTGAGAGATACAGGTTATAAGGCTGAGTGAGATAAGACACACACACACACATAAGACACACACACACACACACACATATATGTAGAGGCTGGTCCACCCTAAGGACAAGACAACCATACACAAACAGAGTGGTATAGTGTATGCGGTATAGTGTATGCGGTATAGTGTATGCGGTATAGTGTATGCGGTATAGTGTATGCGGTCCAGTGCAGCAAGGACTGTCCAGACCTCTACATTGGAGAAACTAAACAGCCTCTTCACAGACGCATGACTCAACACAGAAGAGCCACCTCCTCTGGACAAAATTCCACAGTTCACCTCCACCTCACAGATAAGGGACACTCTTTTGAGGACCAA
>NW_023634375.1:0-1207 GCF_014905685.2 Nematolebias whitei | reverse complement strand
CAGGAACACAACAGAATTCGTCCTCGATTTCTTCGTCCTCCCCTGACATCCACTCCGAATAGCCGGGCGAGGCGGACTCAGAAACAGGGGCCCGGTGGCTTCCCCGGAGCCGAGACCTGTTTTCCTCGAGGACCAGGAGTGGTGAGGACAGGATTTCCACCTCCTGGTCATAACGTCCTTGTGGGCTGATGGGCCTAGTCCAGAACCCGCCGCACCGGATTGTGGACTTGCTCATCTCGGGAAGCTCGGAGGAGAAAAAGAAAAAAGGTAAGCTGCCGAGAGAACCCTGCCCGCTAGGTTCTGATGTGTGGTTGGGTCGTAATGCCAGGATTTGGTGGTCAGGGACAAACCCAGTTGTGCAGACAGGACTCAACTCGGCAGATTATAAAAATAAATATTTTAATGGTGAATAAAGAACAAAAATAAACAGCTGACGAGGCAGCAAAACTTACGTGAAAACGGAAGGCTCAGAGGGAAACTCAGGAAGGACTCAGGAAGCTCAGGGGAGACTCAGGAGAACGCAGGAGAACACAGAGACACAACGAATACGACCCGACAAGGAACAAGACAGAACAGACGGCTTAAATACAGGGACAAGACGAGACGTGATTACAAACAGCTGTGACGAGACAAGGGTGGCACCAATTAAACTGAAGAGGAAACACTAGGGAAACACAGACACAAACAGAGCCAGCAAATGGTACCATCCTTACATAAGCTTTATTTAGACATTTGAATGATCTGCATATCCCATTGCATTATGAAAATGTTGCTCTAAAAGTGTGACACATTTTCATATAAATACATGCATTTGGCAAATGGCTGAAAAAATGTAGGGATTCTCCAGCCTCTACACGCACTTCTGAACATCACAGCTAAAAAAAGGGTTACAGATTTGGAAAGCTGAAAGCTTAAGCTTTGTTTAGACATTTGAATGATCTGCATATCCCTTTGCATTGTGAAAATATTGCTCTAAAAGTGTGACACATTTTCATTTAAATACATGCATTTGGCAAATGGCTGAAAAATGTATGGAATCTCCACCCTCTACACACACGTCTCAACATCACAGCTAAAATAGAGTTACAGATTTGGAAAGCTGAAAGCTTAAGCTTTATTTAGACATTTGAATGATCTGCATATCCCATTGCATTATGAAAACATTGCTCTAAAAGTGTGACACATTTTCATATAAATGCACGCATTT
>NW_023634374.1:0-1208 GCF_014905685.2 Nematolebias whitei | reverse complement strand
GAGCAGATGTGCACGCATGAACACATCAACATTGAAACAGATCAGCAGCAACATGAAACAGATCAGCAGCAACATGATATGGTTTTTCACAGTGATTATTCTAGTTAGAGATTCATGAGTCTAACAGCCTCAGGGTAGAAGCTGTTCCTCAGTCTAGTGGTTCTACACTTAATGCTCCTTAACCTCCTTCCTGAGTGGAGTGGGGCAAAAAGTGTGTGTGCTGGGTGGGTGGGGTCCTTCATGATGCAGGTGGCCCTCTTCCTGCATCTGGAGGTGTAGATGTCTGTGATGGTGGGGAGACTGATTCCAACAGATTTCTGTGCAGCCTTCACCACTCTCTGCAAAGCTTTTCTTTCTGCAGCTGTGCAGCCTCCATGCCACACATTGATGCTCGAGCACAGGATGCTCTCCACTGCACACCTGTAGAAGGAGGTGAGGACTGAGCTTCCCAGACCAGCTCGCCTCAGCCGTCTGAGGAAGTAGAGTCTCTGATGAGCTTTCTTGATCAGGCTGGTGGTGTTGTTGCTCCAGCTGAGGTTGTCATTCATGTGTACACCCAAGTACTTGTAGCTGGAGACCACTTCCACTGCAGATCCTCTTATGTTCAGGGGGGTGTAGGTGTTTTTGTTCCTTCTGAAGTCCACAATCATCTCCTTTGTCTTCTTCACATTGATGTGAAGGTTATTCTCTCTGCACCAGCTCTCCAGGTGTTCCACCTCTTGCCTGTAGCTGGACTCATCATTGTTTGTGATGCATCCCACCACCGCTGTATCATCTGCAAACTTTACAATGTGACAGCCTGGATGGGTAGCTGCACAATCATATGTGAGCAGAGTAAACAGAAGGGGGCTCAACACACATCCCTGAGGAGAGCCAGTGCTGAGGGTTATGGTGGAGGAGGAGAGGTTGTGGATCCTCACTAACTGTGGTCTGTTTGTTAAAAAGTCTAGTACCCAGTTGCAGATGGAGGGGCTTAGTCCTAGTGTGGATAGTTTGTCCATCAGGGTTTGGGGGATCATGGTGTTGAAGGCGGATGTGAAGTCCACAAAGAGCATACGGACGTAAGAGTTTTTCTGCTCCAGGTGGTTGAGTGCAGTGTGGACCACAGAGGAGATTGCATCCTCTGTTGATCGGTTCTCACGGTATGCATACTGATGAGGGTCCTCGTTGATGTTGATGGTTGTTTTGATGTGAGTCATGACCAGTTT
>NW_023634373.1:0-1208 GCF_014905685.2 Nematolebias whitei | reverse complement strand
AATGGTTTTCAGTGAGAAGGAATGCGCTTCTAGAACAGATGACAGTTTTTCCAGAGTGGAGTACAGGAACCAACAAACTGCCCCAGCAAGACATTGTGCATTTTCTAAATTGCCTTTGCATATTACTAATTACTCATTTATTTTTTGTGTTTTTGTCTTTTTTTTTTTTTTGCAAATGCAGATGGAATCATGAATGGGGATGCTGCAGCAACAGAAGGTTTTATAAGGACTCATGCTGCAGAGCATTTAAAACATGCACCACAAAGAAGTGGAGGTGGAGGAAGCGGGCTCACACAGAACATTTAAAATGTGCCACAAAGAAGTGGAGGTGGAGGAAGCGGGCTCACACAGAACATTTAAAATGTGCCACAAAGAAGTGGAGGTGGAGGAAGCGGGCTCACACAGAACATTTAAAATGTGCCACAAAGAAGTGAGATGCAAATACAGGTGCCGGTCATAAAATTATATCATGAAAAAGTTGATTCATTTCAGTAATTGCATTCAAAAAGTGAAATTTCTATATTTTATATTCATTCATTGCACATAGACATATTTCAAACGTTTATTTCTTTTAATGTTGATTATAACTGACAACTAATGAGAACCCCAAATTTAGTATGTCAGAAAATTTGACTATTACTTGAGACCAATTTAAAAAAAAAAAAAAAAAAAAAAAGGATTTTTATAGATGTTGGCCAACTGAAAAGTGTGAACATGGTCCTTGCAAAAGGAGCCCCAACCAAGTAATGAATGATATACATACTCGTACATTTCATTTTTCATACTTTTCAGTTGGGCAACATCTATAAAAAAATCCTTTATTTATTTATTTTTTTAATTTAAATTGATCTCAAGTAATATTCTAATTTTCTGAGATACTAAATTTAGGGTATTCAGTAGTTGTCAGTTATAATCATCAACTTTAAAATATTTGAAATATATCAGTCTGTGTGTAATGACTGAGTACAAGTTTCACTTTTTGAATGGAATTACTGAAATAAATCAACTTTATTCAAAATGTTATGACCAGCACACTTTAAAAAAAGTTGCGTACGGTAATTGTGGTGAGTGTAATTTTATATAGGTTTTATTTCTAGTGTTGCTAGTTCAGCTATCTGAAAATGAAAATGAAGGCATGTTATATTTTTATTTTTTATGTTGAGTACAGACCAAAGCTATGTGAGCTGTGTATTTTTATAGATTTGTTT